>NW_027140303.1:0-21620 GCF_036365525.1 Heterodontus francisci
CCTCCCGAGTAGTACTATCAAACCTCCCTGCAAGGATATTGGTCCCCCTCCAGTTTAGCTGCAACCCGTCCCTCTTGTACAGGTCACCTCTGCACCAGAAGATCCAAGTACCTGAAGCCCTCCCGGCTACACCAGCTCTTCAGCCACGCATTCATTTGCCTAATCCTCCTATTCCTACCATCACAAGCACGTGGCACAGAAAGTAATCCTGCGATTACAACCCTAGAGGTCCTGCTTTTTGACCTTCTGCCTAACTCCCTATATTCACTTTGCAGGACCTCAACTCTCTTCCTGCCTATGTCGTTAGTACCAATATGGACCACGACCTCGAGCTGCTCACCGTCCCTTTTCAGAATGTCCTGCAGCCACTCCGAGACATCCTTGACCCGAGCACCAGGGAGACAAGATACCATCCTGGAGTCTCGTTTTTGGCCGCAGAAATGCCTATCTGCACCCCTTATAATGAATCCCCTATCACTAAAGCTCTTCCAAACCTTTTCCTCCCCTGCAGTGCTGCAGAGCCCTCTGTGGTGCCACAAACTCGGCTGTTGCTGCTTTCCCCTGGGTGGTCATCCCCCCAACAGTATCCAGAGCGATATATCTGTTTGAGAGGGGGATGGCCACAGGGAACCCCTGCCTGCACCTACTACTCCATCTGGTGGTCACCCATCTCTTTTCTGCCTGTGCAGCCATTACCTGTGGTGCGACCACCTCACTAAACGTGCTGTCCACGACTTCCTCAGCATCGCGGATGCTCCACAGTGAATCAAACCCGCAGCTCCAGCTCCCTAATGCGGGTAGCCAGCAGCTGCAGATAGATACACTTCCCGCACACGTGGTCATCAGGGACACTGGAAGCGTTCCTGATTTCCCACATAGCGCAGGAGAAGCATGTCACGGGGCTGAGCTCTCCTGCCATGACTTACCCTTAGGTTAATGAGTTACTCCCTTAATTAAAAAATACTAATTATACTAGAGGCCTTCTTCCACCCACTTCAACCCAAAGTCCTTAAAAAAAAACTTTAGTAGTACTCACCTTAACACCAGCGTTTTTTTTCCCAACAAAAAAAAACTTTCCCCTTTTTTAAGAGCTGCTACTCACCAACCAATCAGCATGCAGCTCTCCTCTGACATCACTGTTTGCCTTTTTTTTCAAAACTCCGGCGCGCTGGAAGAGGTTCAACTGCTCTCTGGTCCTGGAAGGTAAGGAGGACAAGGCTCCACAAATGCCCCCATCCTTAATGATAGGGGAGAACACCATATCAGTGCATAATACAAGGTTGAATCATTTGCAAACTTCTTCAGCCAGAAGTGCCAAGTAGATGATCCATCCCGGCCTCCTGCTGAGGTCCCCAGCATCACAGGTGACAATCTTCAGCTCATCCAATTCACTCCACATGATATCAAGAAATGGCTGAAGGCACTGGATACTGACAACATTCCGGTTGTAGTGCTGAAGATTTGTGCTCCAGAACTAGCCGCACCGCTAGCCAAGCTGTTCCAGTACAGTTACAACACTGGCATCTACCCGGCAATGTGGAAAATTGCCCAGGTATGTCCTGTACACAAAAAGCAGGACAAATCCAACCCGGTCAATTACTGCCCCGTCAGCCTCCTCTTGATCATCAGTAAAGTGATGGAAGGTGTCGTTGACAGTGCTATCAAGCAGCACTTACACAGCAATAACCTACTCACCGATGCTCATTTTGGTTTCTGCCAAGGCCACTCGTTTCCTGACCTCATCATGGCCTTGGCTCAAATCTGGGCAAAAGAGCTGAATTCAGGAGGTGATATGAGGTAACAGTGACTGCTCCTGCCAAGGGCATCAAGGAGCCCTTGGAAAATTGAAGACAATGGCAATCAGGGGGAAACTCTCCACTAGTTGGAGTCATACCTAGCGCAAAGGAATATGGTGATGGTTGTGGATGGCCAATCATCTCAGTCCCAGAACATCGCTCAGGAGTTGCTCAGGGTCACGTCCTAGGCCCCAATCAACTTCAGCTGCTTCATCAATGACCTTCCCTCCATCATAAGGTCAGAAGTGGGGATGTTTGCTGATGATTGCAAAATGTTCAGTCACATTAGTAACTCCTCAGATACTGAAGCAGTCCGTGTCCATATGTAGAGAGACCTGGACAACATTGGGCTTGGGCTGATAAGTGGCAAGTAACATTCACGCCACAAAAATGCCAGGCAATGACCATCTCCAACAAGAGAGAATCTAACCATCTCCCCTTGACAGTCAATGACATTACCATTTCTGAATCCTTCACTATCAACACCCTGGGGATTACCATTGAGAAGAAACTATATTGGATCAGTCAGAGGATGGTAATTCTGCTGGAAGTAACTCACCTCCTGTTCACCATCTACAAGGCACAAGTCAGGAGTGTGATGCAATACTCACCACTTGCCTGGATGAGTGCAGCTCCAACAACACCAAAGAAACTCAACACCTTCCAGGACAAAGCAGATCACTTGATCAGCACTCCATCCACTACTTTAAATATTCACTTCCTGCACCACCAGTGAACAGTGGCAGCAGTGTGTACCATCGACAAGATGCACTGCAGCAACTCACCAAACCTCCTTCGAAAGCACCTTCCAAACCCCCGATCTCGACCACCTAGAAGGACATTGGATGAATGGGAACACCACCATCTGCAAGCTCCCCTCCAAGTTACACACCATCCTGACTGGGAACTATATCTCCGTTCCATCACTGTTACCGGATCAACATTCTGGAACTCCGTTCCGAACATCACTGTGGGTTTACGTACAACACATGGACTGCAGTGGCTCAAAAAAGGCAGCTCACCACCACCTTCTCAAGGGCAATTAAGGATGGACAATAAAGGCTGCGTTTGCTGACAACGCAACCACTAGGTGGCACAACTCGCTTTTTCCCCCTCCTTCGCACTGGCCGCTTCCACCCTCCACAGCCGCTCACTCCAGACCTCACTGCTCTCCCCCACTTCCCTGGCCGATTGTCCTCTGATCGCGCCACCCCATTCTCTGGTCGCTCGTTCCCCACCCCACCCCCTCCCCTCCAGCCGCAAGCTCTAGGTTGTGCTGCTTCCCTTCTCTCGGCCTCTTGCTCCCACGATTGTCCAGTCTCCACGCGCCGCCCGAAGAAGCAAGGCGGGCTGTAAAGTGTGACGTAGGAGCGAGTAGTGAATGGCCGAGAGGAAGGAAGTGGTACGGCCTTGAGCTAATTGCTGGAGCAGGGGTTGGGGGGCTGGGAGCGTGTGGCAGGAGAGCTGGGTGACGCGAGCGGGGAACAATCGGCCAGGGGAGCAGTGCGGTGCAGAGCGAGCGGCTGAGGGGAGGAAGCATCGAGGCCTGGAGCGAGTTGCCGAGGGGGGAGAGCTCCAGCCTCAAAGTCTCCCATTCAGCTGCTCCCTCCAGCTGAGTGAGAGGCTGGATACCTGATGACGCTGCAGCGTGCATGTGCGAAGATGGACCAGGCGTGAATATGCGATGACGTTGGCGCTGAGCCATGACATCATCCTGCGCATGTGCCACTTAATCATGGCAAGATGTCGCTGTGGCTATGCGCAGCTTGGCGCTCTCCGATGATGTCAGCGGGCCGCTCCGTTGACAGGAATCACATTCTGTCAGCAGTGCCCACATCCCAGGAAAGAATAAAAAAGAGATTTACCACAATGGTAGCAGGGTGAGTGACTTCAGTTATGTGGAGAGATTGGATAAGCTGGGGTTGTTCTCCTTGCAGCAGAGAAAGTTCAGAGAGATTTGACACATTTGTTCAAAATCATGAAGTTCTTCAACAGTTTAAATAAGGAGAAACTGTTTCCAGTGGTAAAAGGGTCAGTAAGCAGAGGACACAGATATCAGGTGACTGGCAGAAGAACCAGAGGTGACATGAAGAACCATTTTTTACACAGCAATGTGTTGTGAAAAAGAAAGAAAAGACTTGCATTTATATAGCACCTTTCCTGACCACTGGAAATATCAAAGCACTTTGTAAACAATGAAATACTTTTGAAGTGTAATCACTGTTGTAATGTCAGAAATGCAGCAGCTAATACCCACAAACAGCAATGTGATAATGACCAACTGATCTGATTGAGGGGCAAATATTGATCACAACACCAGGGAGAATTGCTCTTCACTTGTTTGAAATTGCAGCATGGGATCTTTTACATTCACCCAAACATGCAGACCGGGTCTTGGTTTAACATCACACCTGAAAGGCAGCACCTTCAACACCCTCAGTGCTGCACTGGAGTGTCAGCTGTGAAATCTGAACCCAAAAGCTTGTGATTTCGAGGTGAGTGTGACCAACTGAGCCACAGCTTTTACCTGAGTCTCAATCCTTCTACCAACAGTTTCTCTCTATCGGGTCTGTCACGGCCCCTCATGATTGTGAACACCTCTATCAAATCTCCTCTCTAAGGAGAACAACCCCAGCTTCTCCAATCTATCCACATAACTGAATTCCTAACCACACGTTGCAGAAAGGAATTTTTCCTCATGTTCCTTCTGGTTTTGTCAGTCACCTTAAATCTGTAACCTTTGGTTATTGACCATACAGCAGTTAGAAACAGTTCCTCAGTATTTACTCGACCCCAAACCTTCAAGGAAGCTCTGCAAAGTAACTGTAAATCTAGTTGTCAGAAGTGGGATTTAAACACATGCCTCCAGTGAAAGCTGCAACCTGAACAGAGAAGCTGAAACCACTCAGTCACCTCAACTGTTCAGACATTTCTGACCTCGTCATCACTTCTGTACTTTGAAAGCTTCACTCAGTTCAGGAACTTGTTCAATGTTACTGGAATGCTCAGTGATTGGGATATTAACTCCCCCGGGTTTTCCTGAGCTTGTTCTCGGTGTATGGGGATGTTTTGTCCTGGACCGTGGAATCTTGCATCCCTGTAATGGACATTAACCCACTGATTGAATCTGTTTTCACTGCTTTCCGCTGGTGCTGGGTATTTGCAGAGTGTGGGGCTGGAATGTTGCTGCTTGTCCCGGCCTCACTCACTCTGGGAAAGAGTGAATAATTGATCCATCTGTTTCCGTATCTGAAATGTGGCTTAGATCTGCTGTTATTAACCGAGGCAGCGCTGCAGAAGGATACGTTAATAATCTCTCACTAATCAACTGCAAACAGTCAGAATGTGTAACTTTGAGCAGCGCTTTCTGCACCGTCAGGGCTGGAAAGTTGAGGGAGGGAGAGACACTGTCAGTATCTGAGTGTGTACAGCACTGTACAGAGAAAGAGCCAATATACCGGGGCTGAGACACAGTGCATCTTTTCACATTTAATCACAATAATATCCACAGTCAGTAACTGAAAAGGATGAAAAACCGAATAGCAAGAGCAAAAGCAAGAAAAGTAAGTAATTATAGATTCGCTGATCAGCTTTCTCTGTGTTACCTGGTAGTCTACTGTTTTATATTTAATGCTTTCTACACTGTGGCCAGGGAATGATTTCTTCTCAAGGGCTGAATATTAACAAAACTTCTTGGAATTTAAAATCTTTCAGAAATAATTCCATGTCCCTAATGGGGAAAAATCAAATAACTGCATCAATTATAGGAGAGCTGGTTAGTGATGACGTGGATGTGTCTGCAGTGTGCAGGACCAGACTGTTTCTATAGATTCACAATGAATATTCCACCCTTTATTTGTAACAGTAAAGCTGATAGTGGACAATGGCTATTCTGGTTGCAGCAACCTGAAGATTTAACTTATTGACACCCTGCTTTCGGGGAATCTAGAAAGAACAACACCCAGCTCTGTCAGTTAGTGTGCTTGTTTGTTAACCCACAATTTGTTGGTTCAAGCACTTAAAAGGATGAGGCTTTATTAACTTAAACTCTTCTACATCTGCTGTATTACTCTTGCTGTTGATTCTTCAAAGTTAAGGTTAATCAAGTCTTTCTTTGTGAAATCCATGCTGACTGTGTTTTATTATATTTTCATTTTCATATGTATTTTCCACTTTTGGGGATTACAGGATATTGTCTTTTTATTGATTTTATTGCATTTATTTCCCATCCCTAATTCCCTCGAGAAGGTGGTGGTGAGCTGCCTTCTTGAACCACTGCAGTCGATGTGGTGCTGTTAGGAAGGGAGTTCCAGGATTTTGACCCAGCCACAGTGAAGGAACGGTGACACAGTTCCAATTCCAGGATGGTGTATGGCAAAGAGGGGAACCTGCAGGTGGTGGTGTTCCCATGCATCTGCTGCCCTTGTCCTTCAAGGTGGTAGAAGTCACGGGTTTGGAAGGTGCTGTCTAAGGAGGCTTGCTGCGTTGCTGCAGTGCATCTTGTGGATGGTACACATTGCTACCACTGTGTGTCAGTTATGGAGAGAGTGAATTTTGTGAATGAGGTGCCAATCAAGTGGGCTGCTTTGTCCAGGATGGCGTCGAGCTTCTTGACTGTTGTTGGAGCTGCACCTAACCAGGCAAGTGGAGAATATTCCATCACACTCCTGACTTGTGCCTTGTAGATAGTGGAAGGCTTTGGGGTGTCAGGAGGTGAGTTACTCGCCGCAGGATTCCTAGTGTCTGATCTGCTCTTGTCGCCATGATATTTATATGCTTATTGCAATTCAGTTTCTGGTCAATGGTAACCCCCAGGATGTTGATAGTGGGGGGATTCAGCAATCGTAATGCCATTGAATGTCAAGGGGTGATGGTTAGATTCTCTCTTGTTTGAGATGGTCATTGCCTGGGACTTGTGTGACTCGAATGTGAAATATCCTTATTGTAGGGTATTGTATTGTACTGTACAGTGACTACACTTGGAAAGTCCTTCATTGGCTGTAAACGGCTTTACAAAGTCCTGTGGTCGTGAAATGTATGTTTTGCTTTTTCCATTGTTATCAATGTCATTTTGATCAAAAGATAGGATTCGTGAGCACAAACTTTAAATCAATGCTGATTCAAATAATGTATCTCCATCTGCCTATCCTTACAGAGTACAATGTCTTTGACCCTGAAATTGATTCCACAATCTCAGTCCCTCAGACAATTTCAGCTCAGTTCTGATGAAAGGTCACAGATCTGAAACGTTAACTCTGTTTCTCTCTCCACAGATGCTGCCAGACCTGCTGAGTATTTCCAGCATTTTCTGTTTTTATTTCAGATTTCCAGCATCTGCAGTATTTTACTTCTGTATTACTTTGAAAGTTAAAACTGACCCACTTGTTTCCAATTCACACTGGGGTCTCCCGTGAAATGATTCTGTATAATGTTAATGTAATGAATACAGATTCCAAGCACTGAGCTTCCTGTGGGGAATTGGGGACATGAAAACCAGCAGACTCTGCAGGAATTTCCACTGGGAGCACACATTCACAAAATCTACCTTTTATATATTGATTCATTTTGATTGTCCTTCTGGAAAATTATTTTGAAACAATTTAAACATCAACCCACAGCTCCATGACTGGGTCAATGATGAGGTCATCCTCTGACCGGTCATGTGACAGCTGGAGCCACAAGACATCAGAACCAGATTTGTGACTGGATTAAAACCCGGAATCCTGTCCCAATGGCTTTTCAAATAAAGCTGTTGCTGTTTGAAAACACAGCAGGTAAACTTTCTGCCTGACCATGAGGGGAGCTAGGGAGAAATTTACAAAACTAAATCATTTTACAAAATAGTTCAAAAACCATTAATATCGAAATCATGTGAGGATTCATTTGCAGTAGAGAAACAAGCAGAATACAGAAAGTACAGAGGAGAGCTGAAAAAGGAAATGAGATCAGCAAGAGAGTGCATGAGAAAAGATTAGCAGGTCACATAACTGGGAACACTGAAGTATTTTACCAATATATGGACAGTCAATGAAAGGGTGGGTCAATTAGGAGATCCTGTGGAGGCAGAAGGTGTGGCTGAGGTACTAATTAAGTACATTTCAGCTGTCACAAAACAAGCAGATTGTGCAAATGTCACAGTAAAGGAGGAGGTTGTGGAGAATTTGGAGGGGATGAAAATAGATAAAGAGGAGACAATTACAAGGTTGGCAGCACTCACAGTAGAAAAGTCACCCGGTCTGGATGGGCTGCATCCTGGGTGGCTGAGGGAAGTAAGGGTGGAAATATCAGAGACTCGAGCCACAATCTTTCAATCCTTCTTGAATATGGGAATGTTGCCAGAGGACTGGAGGATGCAGGTAAGCTTGGGTAGTTCGATCTCAGTTTAACTTGACCATTTTTATAAGGTATCCATTGTAATAACTAACAACGTTAAGAAAGCCATTTTATAATGAACACATGACCAAAGGAAGCATTTTGTGTTCAGTACTAAAGTTAATATCCTGTATAATTAATGAGTAGCTACCCATCATGAAACAGATGATTGTAAAACCAGGGGCGATGCCACATTGGATTTGGTACTGGGTAATGAACCTGGCCAGGTGTTAGATTTAGATGTAGGTGAGCACTTTGGTGATAGTGATCACAATTCGGTTAGGTTTACCTCAGCGATGGGCAGGGACAGGTATATACCGCAGGGCAAAAATTATAGCTGGGGGAAAGGAAATTATGATGCGATTCGGCAAGATTTAGGATGCGTAGGATGGGGAAGGAAACTGCAGGGGATGGGCAGAATCGAAATGTGGAGCTTATTCAAGGAGCAGCAATTGCGTGTCCTTGATAAGTATGTACCTGTCAGGCAGGGAGGAAGTGGTCGAGCGAGAGAGCCGTGGTTTACTAAAGATGTTGAAGCACTTGTCAAGAGGAAGAAAAAGGCTTATGTTAGGATGAGATGTGAAGGCTCAGTTAGGGCGCTTGAGAGTTACAAGCTAGCCAGGAAGGATCTAAAGGGAGAGCTGAGAAGAGCAAGGAGAGGACACGAGAAGTCATTGGTGGATCGGATCAGGGAAAACCCTAAGGCTTTCTATAGGTATATCAGGAATAAAAGAATGACTAGAGTTAGATTAGGGCCAATCAAGGATAGTAGTGGGAAGTTGTGTGTGGAATCAGAGGAGGTAGGGGAAGTGTTAAATGAATATTTTGCGTCAGTATTTACAGTAGAGAAAGAAAATGTTGTCGAGGAGAATACTGAGATTCAGGCTACCAGGCTAGATGGGATTGAGGTTCACAAGGAGGAGGTGTTATCAATTTTGGAAAGTGTGAAAATAGATAAGTCCCCTCGGCCAGATGGGATTTATCCTAGGATTCTCTGGGAAGCTAGGGAGGAGATTGCAGAGCCTTTGTCCTTGATCTTTATGTCGTCATTGTCGAAAGGAATAGTGCCAGAAGACTGGAGGATAGCAAATGTTGTCCCCTTGTTCAAGAAGGGGAGTAGAGACAGCCCTGGTAATTATAGACCTGTGAGCCTTACTTCGGTTGTGGGTAAAATGTTGGAAAAGGTTATCAGAGACAGGATTTATAATCATCTTGAAAAGAATAAGTTCATTAGCGATAGTCAGCACGGTTTTGTGACGGGTAGGTCGTGCCTCACAAACCTTATTGAGTTTTTCGAGAAGGTGACCAAACAGGTGGATGAGGGTAAAGCAGTGGATGTGGTGTATATGGATTTCAGGAAGGCGTTTGATAAGGTTCCCCATGGCAGGCTATTGCAGAAAATACAGAAGTATGGGGTTGAAGGTGATTTAGAACTTTGGATCAGAAATTGGCTAGCTGAAAGAAGACAGAGGGTGGTGGTTGATGGCAAATGTTCATCCTGGAGTTTAGTTACCAGTGGTGCACCGCAAGGATCTGTTTTGGTGCCACTGCTGTTTGTCATTTTTATAAATGACCTGGAAGAGGGTGGAGAAGGGAGGGTCAGTAAATTTGAGGATGACACTAAGGTCGGTGGAGTTGTGGATAGTGCCGAAGGATGTTGTAGGGTACAGAGGGACATAGATAGGCTGCAGAGCTGGGCTGAGAGATGGCAAATGGAGTTGAATGCGGAAACGTGCGAGGTGATTCACTTTGGAAGGAGTAACAGGAATGCAGAGTACTGGGCTAATGGGAAGATTCTTGGTAGTGTAGATGAACAGAGAGATCTTGGTGTCCAGGTGCATAAATCCCTGAAGGTTGCTACCCAGGTTAATAGGGCTGTTAAGAAGGCATATGGTGTGTTACCTTTTATTAGTAGGGGGATCGAGTTTCGGAGCCACGAGGTCATGCTGCAGTTGTACAATACTCTGGTGAGACCGCACCTGGAGTATTGCATGCAGTTCTGGTCACCGCATTATCGGAAGGATGTGGAAGCTATGGAAAGGGTGCAGAGGAGATTTACTAGGATGTTGCCTGGTATGGAGGGAAGGTCTTACGAGGAAAGGCTGAGGGATTTGAGGTTGTTTTCGTTGGAGAGAAGGAGGAGGAGAGGTGACTTAATAGAGACATATAAGATAATCAGAGGGTTAGATAGGGTGGATAGTGAGAGTCTTTTTCCTCGGATGGTGATGGCAAACACGAGGGGACATAGCATTAAGTTGAGGGGTGATAGATATAGGACAGATGTCAGAGGTAGTTTCTTTACTCAGAGAGTAGTAGGGGCGTGGAACGCCCTGCCTGCAACAGTAGCAGACTCGCCAACTTTAAGGGCATTTAAGTGGTCATTGGATAGACATATGGATGAAAATGGAATAGTGTAGGTCAGAAGGTTTCACAGGTCGGTGCAACATCGAGGGCCGAAGGGCCTGGACTGCGCTGTAATGTTCTAATTGTAATTCTAATTCGAAAAGTAATGAACCTTGATTGAGTTATAATTAATGAATTAATAATCATTTTAGAGAGAATGGGTTTTCATTTAAAGTTAGTTCAATCTAATTACTGTGAGTCTCTGTGTCTTTGTGGGAAAGGGCAGTTTCAGCTAAATGTATTCAAACAATGGACCTTTCTCGGACCCCTGATAAAACCCATGGTATGTTCCATCGTGACCTTCAAAAGTCTAGATTTAATGAATAGGAAACTTGTTTCAGATCAGATTGGGAGACAGTGTGAAACCACTCCATTGTACTCATGTCTGAGATTCTGAGGACAGGTGACAGTTAGTGGAAGACATTATTAAGAACTAATTGAATGTACCTAGCAAATGCTCGGACCAATTATTATTTTACAAGGTGGTGTGATGGCAATCAAGGGGTTAAACGTAGGGATCTTGAAAGCTTTCAATGTGCAGGAACACTAGAAGAGCTCAGGGGTAAAGGCTCAGATCATCAACCAAGTTCTCCACCTGATGAGGGATCTAGGCTGGACAAAGGGGACCGTGACACTCTGAGACCAAGCTCGACCAGTCCGCACACCTGCTAGAGCTGTAAAGTTATATTCCCCAAGTTTGTTAAGTATAATTTTACTTTCAATTATTGAGTACTATTTTACTCTCAATAAAAGTTCTGGACTTATTCATCAAGTATCCTGTTGCCTTAATTGGTTAAAGTCATACCCAAAGAGATTGTCCACAATAGACTTTCCAGAATTAAAAGATAAGTCTGCAAGGATTGCTAATTTTACAGCCCTGTTTAAAAAGAGAGATAAACCCAGGAACTACAGACCAGTTAGTATAATGTCGGTGGTGGGGAAAATTTTAGAGACAATTATCCAGGAGAAAATTAACTGTCACTTGGTAGAACATGGGCTAATAAATGACAGCCAGTACAGATTGGTTAACAGATGATAGTGTCTGACTTAATGAATTAATTTCTTTGATGAAGTTTCAGAGAGAGGTGACAAGGGTAGTGAGGTTGATGGTGTGTGTCTGGACTTCAAAAATGTGTTTGAAAAAGTACCATAAAATAGACTTGTTAACAAAATTGGAGCAGATGGGATTAAAGGGGCAGTGGCAGCGTGGATAAGGGCAGAAAGCATAAAGTAGGGTGAATGCTTGTTTTTCAGAATGGAGGGACTAATACAGTAATGTCACTGTTGTTGCAGTGTGTGCAGTGTCTGACCCTGAGCTGTCCTAGGGAGGGGGCTGTTTGTGATGTTCCTGTGGGGTGCATTATCATCAGGGTCTCTCTGTGAGCTGTCACAGGGATGGGGCAGTGTGTGATATCCTTGTGCGTGTCATGCAGGCCCACTGACTTGTGGTTCCATCCTGATGCCAAGAAACAGAGCCCCAGATATGGGCAAAAAGTCTCACTTCTCTATCTCTATCTTGAGAAGACACAGTGGCGCAGTGGTTAGCACCGCAACCGCACACCTCAAGTGACCTGCGTTCGATTCCGGGTACTGCCTGTGAAGAGTTTGTAAGTTCTCCCTGTGACTGCGTGGGTTTCTGCCGGGTGTTCCTGTTTTCTCCCACAGCCAAAGACTTGCAGATTGATAGGGAAGTTGGCCATTGTAAATTGCCCCTCGTGTATGCAGGTGGTAGGGGAATTGAGGGGATGTGGTAGGAATATGGGATGAATGTAGGATCAGTATAAATGGGTGGTTGATGGGCGGCACAGACTCGGTGGGCTGGAAGGGCCTGTTTCAGTACTGTATCTCTCAATAAATAAATAAGAAGGCTGAGGGAGCAAACCTGGACAGTAAATCCGGAGTGGAGTCCTGGAGGCGGATACCTGTGACTTATCAGGCAGTTTTCCAGCAACTCCTGCAGCAGATCTGGTAACAAACAGTACTGGTATTTTCCTTTCCTCTGGACAATACCAGCAATGCTGACAGGGGTTCCTGATGCTCAGGGTCTCCATACTATTTGCCCAGGCCTGTGCCCTGGAGAGGACACTCCAGCTTCATGGTTAAACATTAGCACAACCCGGGAATAAACAGTTACTGATTATAAGCTCTCATTCAATTGGTGTAGAGTATGAGCACCAGGGGTTACTTCGGACAGTGGGAGAGCTCTTAGTGTCTCATTGGATAGCTACCATTCACTCCAAGCTGGGCAGCCCCCAGTCAGTTAGGTGCTGTCCTGCCACGACCTGCTTACTTCAATGGGTGCTTGAAGCCCAGAGAGACATCTCTGAACAGACGGATTGATAATCTATGCACCAAGAAAAACAAACTCAACAAAGAAGACACCAGTCCTTCGCATCACAAGCTGGAATGTAAGGACCATGTGTCCTGGCCTTACCGACAACCTTCTGCAGGTTGATGACACGCACAAGACAGCTGTGATGGACAAGGAACTCACAAGGCTCAATGTGGACATTGCTGTGCTGCAAGAAACTAGACTCGTTCAAAGTGGATCCCTCAAAGAGAAACACTACACCTTCTTCTGGCATGGGGAAAGCCCAAGAGGCAACTCGTGAGCATGGAGTGGGTTTCACAGTAAAATACACGCCACTTCAGATGAGTGAACCACCCACAGTAGGCTCAGAGAGACTTCTTACTCTTCACTTGTCAACAAGTGTGGGCCCAGTTAATCTCATGTGCATCTATGTCCCGACATTCACCTCCACCCCAGATGTCAAGGATCAATTCTATGTGACACTTGACAATGCCATCAGTAGAATTCCCAGCACTGAGGGACTGTACCTTCTCGGAGACTTCTACACAAGCTTGGGTACTGACTACACAGCTTTGCCAATGTTCATAGAGCACCAGGGGATTGGCAAGATGAACGAAAATGGACAGAGGTTTCTGGAGCTATGCTGTCACCATGGATTCTGTGTGATGAACAGCTACTTCCAGGTCAAGCTGTGCTACAAGGTGTCCTGGAGACATCCGAGATCATGCCATTGGCACCAGCTAGACCTTATCATCACCAGACATACCACCCTCAGCAGTGTCCTCATCACTCGCAGCTATCACAGCGCTGACTGTGACACTGACCACTCCCTGGTGTGTAACAAGGTCAGGCTTCAGCCAAGGAAGCTTCATCCATCCATGAAGAAAGGTCATCCTCTGATCAACACTTGCCGAACCACTGATCCAGAAAGGACCCAGGAGTAACTCAACATCCTCGATCAGGCTCTTTCAGACAACAATGCTCAAGGCCTCAGTGCAGTGTCAAAGTGGAATCATCTGCACGCCACCATCGATAACTCTGCACTCACTGTGTATGGGAAAAGGGATGGGAGGAATGCTGACTGGTTTGAGGCTTATTGGACTGAAATGGAGTCAGTTACTGCAACTAAGAGGAGAGCTCTCATGAACTACACACAAGTCTCCAGCAAACAACATCTAAATGCTCTCAGAGATGCCAGAAACAAGTCTCTGCAGACTGCTCGGCACTGCACCAATCAATACTGGTTAAAACTCTGCTGCTGAATCCGGGGATGCTAGAGGGATGTATGAAGGTATGAAGAAAGCAATGGGCCCAGTAGTAACTAAATCAGCACCTTTTGAAGACAAAGACAGGGGTGATCATCACTGAACCGAACAAGCAGATGGAAAGGTGAGTGGAGCATTACCTTGAACTCTACATAACGGAGAACATTGTCATTGAAGTAGCTCTCAGTGCCATTCCAGACTTCCCTGTCATGGAGGAACTGGACAGTGAGCCCACCGTAGTCCAGCTCAACAAGGGCTCAAAACACGCGTGAAGCAAACATTGTCACCTTGGACAAAATTAAGGGGGATCGCAGTGACTGCAGCAATTATCGGTGCCAGCTACTCAGTTCCACTCACCTGGTCGATCCCTTTCCTCCTGCAAGTTCCTTTGCTTCAAGTACCCATCCAATTTCCTTTTCAAATCATTGATTGTCTCTACTTCCACCACACTCGTGGGTCAGGACATTACCACTCTCAGCATAAAAAAATTCCACCTCACCCAAGGATGGGAAATATTTATATCTTCTATATTTAGCTTATTCTCTATCTCGACGAGAATAGAATGGCAGTCAACATGAAAGGGAACCCAAAAATCTTCGAGCAGTATATAAATAATAAGCAGGTAGTCAGCGGTGAAGTGGGCCCCATTAGGGACCAAGAGGGTAATATATACTTAGAGCTGCAGGGCAATGTTAATCTAGTTAATGAGTACCTTGTATCAATGATCACTAAAGAAGTGGAATTTGACAAAATATCAGTAGAAGTGGAGAGTGTAGAGGCAATGGAGAGGGTACAAATTGAGAGAGGGAGTTACTGAAAAGGCTGGTTATGCTTCAGGAAGATAAATTACCTGGTCCGGATGGCTTTCATCCCAGATTGCGAAAGGAAATGTGGATGCAGATAACAGAAAGGCTTTCTATCATCTTCCAATCTTCCCTGGATACGGGGGAGGTGTCAGAGGATTAAACAGTTGCAAATGTGACACCCTTATTCAAGAAAGGGTGTAAGAACAGTCCGGCTAACTACAGGCCAGTTAGATTAACAGCAGTGGTGGGTAAGGTTTTAGAAAGAACAATCAGGGAAAAAATGAACAGTCACTTGTAGAGGTTTGAGTTAATTGAGGAGAGTGAGCATGGATTTATACATGGGAGTTCATGCTTGACTAATCTAACTGCATGTTTTGATGAACGAACAGAGAAGGTTTATGAAGGGCATGCAGTGGATGTTGTTTATGTGGATTTTAAGAAACGACACATAAAAAGGTGATTGAGGTTCATGGAATAGGAGGGTCAGTGTCCAATTGGATAGGAAATTGGCTTAAGGACAGAAAACAGCAAGTCGTAATAAATGGTTCATTCTCAGACTGGAAGGTTGTCGACAGTGCTGTTCCCCAAGGGTCACTGCTGGAACCACTGCTTTTTATTTGCTACAGATCAATGACTTGGATCTTGGAATATAGTGTAGAATCTCAAAATATGCCGATAACACCAAACTTGGAGAAGTGGCAAACAGTGAGGATGAAATGAACCACCTGCAACAAGACAGTGATGGGCTAGCAGAATGGGCAGACAGGTGCAGATGGAATTTAATAGTGACTAGTGTGAGGTGATGCATTTTAGCAGAAGGAATAGGGAGAGGCAATATATAATTAATGGCACAGTTCTAAAGAGTGTGCAGGAATTGAGGGACCTGTTCACTGTCACGTGAACAATTACTTCTTGTTGTGTGCTCTCAGATTTGTAACCTTCACTGTACTGGAGTGAGATGACATCTACTGGCAGGAAGCAAGAACTGCAATCAAGCAGCAGAAATTCCATCGTCTGTCAGGGTGAAAGAAACATTGCAATGTGAGGAAATAGTGAATGGGTTTGATTGGGTTGATGGAGGCATGATTCCACTTGTGGTGGAGTCCAAAGCAAAGGCCAGAAATATAAAATTGTCATTATTAAAAGATATGAGGAATTCATGATAAATGTATTTAGGTAGTGAGTGGGTGGAATCTAGATAAAATAGAAAGTGAGATTGGGTGGGCAGAAGCAGTGTGAAAGGATGGCTCAAACAAAAGGTAAACGCCCTGAAAGGTTAACTCTGTTTCTCTCTCCACAGATGCTGCCAGAGTTTCTGAACATTTCCAACACTTTCTGTTTTTATTTCAGAATTTGCAAGATGTTGCTTTGCTCTGAAAAAAAAATGGATGATCGGCTTTGGCTGCCAGTGAAATTCCACCGGAGCTGAAAGGAAGTTCTGATATCAGTGGCATGTTGATCTAGGGGTATGATTCTTGCTTAGGGTGAGTGATTAATTAATGTGTGAGAGATTTTGGGTTCAAATCCTGCACAAGCCCTTCTACTTTGGTATTTTTAATTTAAGGTCTTGCAGAAGGCAGAATTGATTTCCATATGGAGCCTGCGTGAGGACCAGAGAGCTGGATTCAAACAGCTTGATGAACTAAATGTGCAGATAGCCAAGTGGGAACATAAAGTTGTTGCAGTAATTGTGACCAGACTCCAAAAACAACAGGACTGGGTTCTGGACTGGAATGGAATGGAATTCTTCAGTGTTTCTGTTGTTTGGCTTGCATTGACTCATCGATTTTCTCATTTTTTACTTTGTCGATGCCTTTGAATAATTGTGGATCCTTCTTCAGAGTGTCGTCTTTCACCAGGTAGTTCTGACCTCTGATGATGATGATCGTAATGAGCTTCAGCTCACTGATAGTTTTGGAACTGAGCAGATTTCCTTGGCTTGAGTCTACAACATGGAACTCAGTCTGACATGTGGACCCATGGGAGGATTTGAATGCCAGCCCTGCGTTGAAGAATACAGTTGCATCCATCCAATAAGAGACCGAGTAGAAGTGACAGTTCAGTCAGTCAAACATTAAACTTTTAATTTCAGGGTTGTGAGTTGGAGTGCCATTTTGTTTTTCCCTTTTTTAAGGCTTCATTAGCAGAGAGTACAAGGAGTGTTTGAAATGAAATTCAGCAAAAGTATGAGAAAGTCTCACTTTGATTCGGGACTCTTATCTCTCTGCAGCATCTCGCTGTGAAAGATTGAACTTCATCTCATTTCATTCCCAGCTCGGGGTCAGTGCGGCTCAGTGGGACTTCTGGCTGTCTCCTGCTTCACAATCCATCAGTGCTGAGAAAGCAATGGGGAATATTATTCACGGCTCTGTAACCAGAGGACACTGATTTAAGGTGAATGGCAAAAGAACCAAAGGCAACATGAGGAAAAACTTCTTTTGCACAGCGAGTGGTTAAGATCTGATATGCACTGTTTGAGAGTTTGATGGAGGCTGATTCAACAATGGCTTTCAAAATGGTATAAGAAAGTTATCTGAAGTGAAAACAATTGCATGTTTTCATGGAATACATGAGCTGAGTTGCTCGTGCAGAGAAGCAGCACAAGCACAATGAGCTGAATGGCTTCCTTTTGTTCTGTAACTATTCTATGATCTATGATTCTTTTCAGAGTGAAATCAACACTCACATACAAGAAACTGACAGGTACAATGTAAACCCCACACTAACATACCAGCGAATGCTGGGGACAGAGTAAAACCAACTCAGTCCTAGACTAGAAACTGACAGGTACTTTGTAAACTTCGCATTACCAGACAAGAAATTGACAGATTCTGTGTGAAACCCACAGTCACTTAGCAGCAGTTGGCAGGTAACGTGTAAAAATCTTTCTTTCATATCCCAACTACAAGGTTCAAAGGAAATTAGGTACAAACCCAGGCTCACACTTCAAAGACTGAGAGATACAAAGCAAAACACATATTCACCTACAAGTACAGAGAAGAAGACACACTCAGAGGAGGTGCAGATTAAAGACACATGCATGTAACAGAAACTGATAGGGATATAATCAAACCCTTTCTCACTTCTCAGAAACTGATAGATATATACAAAAGCTGATGCTCACATACAAGTTGTTGAAAGATATGTGGTGAAACTCACATAGCAATAGCAGAAACAAACAGGTACTGAATAATACCCACAGTCACAGACCAAAAACTGAAATATACTGAGTTAAACACCACTTTCTCACACCAGAAACTCATGGCTGCAAAGTGAAGCTGACTCAATCCT
The DNA here is from genome assembly GCF_036365525.1 of Heterodontus francisci. Lineage (NCBI taxonomy): Eukaryota > Metazoa > Chordata > Chondrichthyes > Heterodontiformes > Heterodontidae > Heterodontus > Heterodontus francisci. The sequence continues at coordinate 18,245 of NW_027140303.1, forward strand.
CCCAGGCATTGACAGGTGCAAAAGAAAACACTCACGACGATTCCAGGTCATGAAATGTGCGCAATAAAACCGATCAGCTGAAAGAATAGCATTAATGACAGGTGTGGTACCCAGAATGCTCAGCGTCCTAGAATCCGCCCTATCTGTGACAGGAGCGGGGCGCGCAGGCGCAGTAGAGACAGCTCTGTCAGCAGCTGGAGTTGCGGGTTCGGAGTTGGAGTGGGATATTCACAAAGTGCGAGAAGACTTTGTGGGCTCACACAGTTGGAGCAGGGCCTCAGGGCCACAATAACATGGAACAATCCCATCTGTATCCCTGCAGATGGCGGTGGTGAAGCTTTTCCCGGTGAGGCTTCCCGAAACGGCGTCTGTAAATGGATAAGAATTGGGGACGGGCAGGGAGCGTCTGGAGATGGATAAGAATTGGGGACTGGGCAGGGAGCGTCTGGAGATGGATAAGAATTGGAGACTGGGCAGGGAGTGTCTCTAAAAGAATAAAATTTGGGTACTAGTCAGGGAGCGTCTCTAAATGAATAAGAATTCGGGACTGGGCAGGGAGTGTCGATAAATGAATAAGAATTGGGGACTGGGCAGGGAGCGTTTCTAAATGAATAAGATTTGGGGACTGGGCAGGGAGCGTTTCTAAATGAATAAGATTTGGGGACTGTGCAGGGAGCGTCGATAAATGCTTAAGAATTGGGGACTGGTTAGGGAGCGTTTTTTTATTCGTTCGTGGGATGTGGGCGTCGCTGGCTCGATCTCAGCTCAAGTAATGTGTCCAGTTCTGGGCACCAGGCTTTAGAAAGGACATCAAAGCTTCTGAGACAGTTCAGAGGAGATTTACGAGAATGATACCAGAGATGAGGGGTTTCAGTTTTCTGGACAGGCTGGTGAAGCTGGGATTGTTCTCCTCAGAGTAGAGAAGGTTAAGGGAAGATTTAATAGAGGTGTTCAGAATCATGAAGGATTTTCATAGGATAGAGAGGGAGAAACTGTTTCCACTGTCCTGGGGGTCAGTAACCAGAGGACACAGATTTAAAATAATTGGCCAAAAATGTCAAGGGGAGGTGAGGAGAGATCATTTTACCCAGTAACTGATTCGGATTTGGAATGAATTGTCTGACAGGGTGGTGGAAACAGATTCAACTATAACTTTCATAAAGGAATTGGACAAATATTTCAAAGTGAAATTCTCCAGAATTATGGGGAAATAGGCAGGGGGTTGGACTAATTGCATCTTTTTGTCAGAGAGTCAGCAGAGGCACAATGGGGCCGAATGGCCTCCTTCTGTGCTGTATGATTCTATGAACATAAGAACGAGGAGCCGGAGTCGGCAAGTCAGCCCCTCGAGCCTGCTCTGCCATTCAATACAATCATGGCTGATCTCATCACGGCAGTTCTTGTTTCTTGCCAGTAGATGTCACTTCACTCCAATACAGTGAAGTTTACAAATCGGAGAGAGACACAACAGGAAAGAATTGTTCACATTACAGTGAATGTGTGGGATTTAGAAATACTAGGATTGGAGACGAGTTATTACTTGTCTGCTCGATCCCCATAGCCCTGTAAAATTATTTCCTTCAAGTGCCCATTCAAATTCCTTTTGTAATCCTCGATTGTCTCCATTTCCACCGCCCTCGTGGGCAGCGAGTTGCAGATCATCACCAATCACTGTGTAAAAAAGTTCTTGCGCACATTCCCCCTGTATCTCCTGTCCAAAACCTTTAATCTGTGTCCCCTAGTCCTTGTACCAATAGTTAACGGGAACAATGTTTCCTTGCCAACTTATTTAAAACTGTCATAGCCAAAAACACATCTGTCAATTCTCCCCTCACTCTCCTCAGAACAGCCCTAGCTTTTCCAACCTAACCTTGTAACTAAAATCCCCCATCCCTGGATCCATTCTGGTAAATCACCTCTGCGTCCTCTCAAGGACCCTCACATTCTTTCAAAAGTCTGATGAGCAGAACTGGAAGCAACACTCCAATTGGGGCCTAACCAGAGTTTTATAATGATAAAAGCAAAATGTTTTATAATGGTTCAGCATAACTTCCCTGCTTTTGTACTCAATGCCTCTATTTATAAAGCCCAAGATCCCATATGCTTTGCGAACCACTCTCGCAATATGTCTTGCCACCTTCAAAGATTGATGCTCATGAACCCCAAGTTCCTCTATTCCAGCACACTCTTTAGAACTGTGCCATTAAGTATATATTGCCTCTCCCTATTCCTTTACATCACCTCACACTTGTCACTATTAAATTCCATCTGCCACCTGGCTGCCCATTCTGCTAGCCTATCACTGTCCTGTTGCAGGCAGTTCATATCATCCTCACGGTTTGCCGCTCCTCCAAGTTTGGTGTCATCGGCATATTTTGAGATTCTACTCCGTATTCCAAGATCCAAGTCACTTACCTTTAGCAAAAAAAGCAGTGGTTCCAGCACTGACCCTTGGGGAACACCACTGTCGATTATCCTCCAGTCTGACAAAGAACCATTTAATAAGACTCGCTGTTTTCTGTCCTCAAACCAATTTTATATCCAATTGGACACTGACCCTCCTATACCACGAACCTCAATTTTGTTAACCGCCCTTTTATGTGGTACCTTGTCAAACGCTTCCTTAAAATCCATATAAACAACATCCACTGCATTCCCTTCATCAACCTGCTCTGTTAGTTCATCAAAAAATGCAGTTAGATTAGTCAAGCATGAACTCCCATGTATAAATCCATGCTCACTCCCCTTAATTAACTCAAACCTCTCCAAGTGACTGTTGATTATTTACCATGATTATTCTTTCTAAAACCTTACCCACCACTGCTGTTAATCTAACTAGCCTGTAGTTACCCAGACTGTCCTTACACCCTTTCTTGAATAAGGGTGTCGCATTTGCCACTGTTTAAACCTCTGGCACCTCCCCCGTATCCAGGGAAGATTGGAAGATTATAGCAAGCCCTTCCGTTATCTGCATCCGCATTTCCTTTCGCAACCTGGGATGTGACCCATCCGGACCAGGTGATTTATCTTCCCTAAGCACAGCCAGCCTTTTTAGTACCTCCCTCTCCTAATTTGTACTCTCTCCATTGCCTCTACTCTCTTCACTTCTACTGATATTTTGTCAAATTCCACTTCCTTAGTGATCACTGATATAAAGTACTCATTAAGTAGATTAACATTGCCCTGCACCTCTAAGCTTATATTATCCTTTTTGTCCCCAATAGGCCCTACTCAACCTCTTACTACCCACTTATCATTTACATGCTGCTCGAAGATTTTTGGGTTCCCTTTCATGTTGACTGCCATTCTATTCTCATAGAAATAGAGAATAAGCAAATGTAGAAGATGCAAGTACTTTCCATCCTTGATGAGGTGG
>NW_027140304.1:2500-60000 GCF_036365525.1 Heterodontus francisci
CTCCCCACCATTTATGCTATTCTGCTAACTGAAGAAAAATTTGTTGGATTTTCTCAGAAGGTGAGAGCTCAGTAATGTGCTGGGTTCTCAGTTGCTCAACACGTGGGAAGGTTTTACAGGAATAACCACGTTAATTACTGATCGTAAAGCTGACCTAGAGTTAACACTTTAATGGCCACCAGCAATGCGCTGAGCTGGACTGTTGGAAGGAGGGGATGGGAAGGAAGGGGAAGAGGGATTTGGCGAATCCAGGACTAAAGCCAGCAGACAAGGGAGGGAGCAAAGTTTTGTTGCAATTGTGAGTGGTTGTTGTTAAATACTCTCTGTTCTATGGACTGCGCTGGCTGCTTGTTTGAGAAGCTGAAGGGTCTGCTAGTGTGGCACTTAAAGAATCATAAGTTGTTTCAGAACTTGCAGGAAAATGTCCTGAAATCATTTGCATTCCAGTCATTACTCTAGCAGCTACAGAAGGCTTTCAATCTCTCAACATCTGGCATTGATTTTCAATGGATCGTACAAGCTGATAGGTGTATTAAGATGGATTGATGGTATGGCATTTGTAAGGGGAGGTTAAACTACAAACAATATGGTATCCAGAACAGGGACCAAGTGTTTCAGCGTTCTGGGAGTTTGCACCTGACCTTTGTCCTGCTTGTGTTTGAGGCCCAACCTTTTCATGGTTACTCTTTGGTGTCAGTCAAGCCCTGAACCACAAACAGCACCAGCACCTTCGGGTAGCACATGGGGTTCACATGCAGTGCGTGTAAATCCCAAATAAGGATATGATTACTGAACCTCCAGCCACCCTGCAACATAACCCAGTGAGTCTCTCAGCCTCATGCTGCCTCTCATAAGGAAGTATTTCTCTTTCCAGCAATATTTTCTGCAATTCTCAAACAAAATGGTTTAAACTAGAATTTTCCAGCAATGGAGGATTTTAGTTACCAGGTTAGGTTGGAAAAGTTGGCTTTGTTCTCCTTAGAACAAAAGGAGATTGAGGGGAGATTAGAATTGTACAAGATTATGACATGCATTAAGTGAGACAAGAAAAAGCTGTTCTCATTAATTAATGGTACAACGACTAGGGGACACAGATCGAAAGTTTTGGGCAAAAGACACAGGGGAAATATGAGGAAGCACTTTTTTTTTTTAAAACACAATGTGGGGTAATGACCTGGAACTCATTGCCCACAGGGTGGTGGAAGTGGAGACGATCAAAGTCTTCAAGAGGAAGTTGGATGGCCACCCGTGAGAAAAAGACTTGCAGGGCTACAGGGATCAAGCTGGGAGAGCCAGTGTAGATATGATGGGCCGAATGGCCTCTTTCTGCACTAACAATTCTGAGATAATGTAGAAACAGGACCAAACCACAAAAGGCAAACATGCTTGGTGATAAATGGCAAATAATATTCATTATAGCAAAATGCAAGGTAGTTCATTTTGGTAGGAGGAACAAGGGGGCCACTTATTTTTTTGGATGGTAAGAAACTAAATTGTGTAGATGAGCAAAGTGGTCTGGGAATATTGATCTATAAAGTCACTAAAAAAGTAACAACACAAGCTGGTATGGTCATGAGTGGAAACAAAGCACTGGGTTCATTCCAAGGAATAAAATATGAAAGGAGAGATAATGTTAACGTTATAGAGATCCTTGGTCAGACCACACTCAGTACCAAAAGGATTCTGAAGTACTGGAGAAGGTGCAAAAAAGATTTACAAGGATATTAGTAGAATTGACAGGACGCAACTATCAGGAAAGATTGAGCGGGCTGGAGTTCTTTTCTCTGGAGCTGATAAGACCAAGAGGTGAATTGATAAAAACCTTATTATGAATAGATTGATAGGATTGATGGGGAGTCCTGAGCAAGGAACATAAACATAAAGGTAGTCATTAACAGATTAAACAAAGAAATTAGGAGGAATTTCTTTAGAATTGTGAGAATGTGGAACTTGTTGCCACATGGAATGATTGAAGCAGAGCATGGATGCATAAGCAGGAGGCTAAATGCAAAGTGAGGGCAAAGGGAATGGAGGGAATGGGGAAAGGTTGGTAATTAGCTGGGAGCAGACTAGTGCGGAGCATAAACACCAGCATAGACCAGTAGGGCCGAATGTCCGGTGTCCCATTTCTGTCCTGTAGATTCCAAGTCATCAGCACAAAGGCTAAGTCCCTCCCAATACTTAGGACAGCATCAGAATCTCAAGATCATTGCAACCTTGTTACACATTCCAACTTGATTCCTACTTATATTAAAGAACTGGTGTAAAGCACATACTTACCAAAACAAGCATGTTGGGTAAGACAAGCTCATCACTCTCATTCCCAGCTGACCATTCAGGACAGAAATGGTAGCGCCGATACTCACGGTACGAGACAGTGTAATTATTGTGAAAGGTTATGTTGCTTTTCTGTCTGTATTCCCTGAAAATTAGAACCATTAATCAGCGCTGAAAGCAAAACATGTCCTAACAGTGGCAGAATAACTAACTGCAAAATGATCAAACATCAACTCAGCCAAACTTACAATGATGCAAGAGTTTTCTGTGCTATGTAGCACTAGGAAACTAGTTTGCAGCTACACTCTGGGAAGTCAGTAACATTCCTATGGTAAATTCAGAAAGAAATGAAGAATGACCCACTTTGGTGCACAACTGGAGTCTCATATAGGCCCAGACTGGTATAAGGACAAGTTTCCTTCCCCAAAGGACAGAAATGGCATTAGTTGGGTTTTTACAACAATCCAATAGCTTCGTGGTCATTTTTAATGAAACCAACTATTTATGTCCAGATTTTTTAAACAGCATTCAAAGTCTCAAAGCTACCCCACTGGGATTCAAACTGATGTTCTCTGGATTATTACTGCAAGTTCTTGGCCTAGCCCTGTTTCCACATACCAGCAGCAGTACACGATCACAAAGTGCATCAGACACAAGGTCCCTGAATAGCAAAATGAGGTCTCCATTTGTTGCTGACTGTATCTTTCCCTCTCCCTGCTTCAACCGAGACGCTTAACTTGAAGACTCAAAAAGAACTTCCAAAAACACATTAGCAATATTAAAATATACATTTGAAGGTGTAAAAATACACACAAAGCCCACTGAATAGTTACATGAATACTGAATGAATTTGGCCCACCCTCAGACTACACGTGTATAATGGGACTAAAGAGAAAGCAGGGGTTGAATAGCAATACTTGTTACAGAAGAATTTAAGTGACCCACTCATTGGGATAGGGAGACAGTAAACAGAGAAATGTGCGTGCAGGACTCCTTCCTCATGACGTACATGAACACTTCTTTCTGTGGAAAGATGGATTTTTTTAAAAAACTGATTCTTGGCAATCTTGGGGATCACTGGCAAGGCTAGCATTTATTGCCCATCTCCAATTGCTCGAGAAGGTGGTGGTGAGCTGCCTTTTTGAACTGCTGCAGTCCATGTGGCATAGATACAATATTCATTATTATTGGCGTAGGTCAGAGTTCGAGCTTTTTGAACCAGCAATAGTGAAAGAACAGCAATATAGTTCCAAGACAGGATGATGTGCAACTCGGAGGGGAACTTGCACCTTGAAAAACATCAATGAAGGGGTGCCAACCAAGCGAATTGATTCTGGGGACAGGACATTCCTGAGCAATTTTCCACTGTCTGATAGTCGAACTATCAATACTAGCATCTAACAGTTTGGCAAGGGGTGCAACTAGTTCAGGAGCACAAGTCTTCAACACCACAGCCAGAATACCATCAGGATCCGCAGCCTTTGCTATATCTAGTGTGCTCAGCTGTTCCTTGATGTCAAGTGCAGTCAATCAAATTGGCTGAAGACTGCCGTCTTGATGCTGGGGTCTTCAGGAGGAGGCCAAGATGGATCATCCACTCAGCATTTCTGGCTGAAAATGGCTGCAAATGGTCATCCTTGTGTTTTGTACGGATATGCTGGCAGTGAGGATAGGTATGTTCGTGGAGCCTCCTCCTCTGGTTAGTTAATTGTCCACTACCATTCACAACTGGATATGGCAGTTCTGCAGAGCTATGACCTGCTCTGTTGGTTGTGGGATTGCTTAGCTGTCTAAAGCATGCATATAGCCCAGTGCTTGGCTTCCCAGGTTGGCACCTCAATTTTAGTTAAGTTTGGTACTGCTCTTGGCATTTTCATAATTTGTACATGGGTGAGTATCGCTGAAAAGGCCAGCATTTATTCCCATCTTCTGTCCAACATCTACAAGGTAGAAGTCAGGAGTATTATGGAACACTCTCCACATGCCTGGATGAGTGCAGCTCCAACAACACAAGCAGCTCAACTCTATCCAGGATAAAGCAGCCCACTTTATTGACACTGCATCCACCACCTTAAACATTCACTCCCTCCACTACCAGTGCACAGTGGCAGCAGTGTGTACCATCTACAAGATGCAATGCAGCAACTTGCCAAGGCTCCTTCAACAGTGCCTTCCAAACCTGTGGCCTCTACCACCGAGAAGGACAAAGGCAGCAAATGCATGGGAACACCACCACCTGCAAGGTCCCCTCCAAGCCACGCACCATCCTGACTTGGAACAATACTGACATTCATTCACTGTTGCTGGGTCAAAATCCTGGAACTCCATCCCCAACAGCACTACATACCCGCACCTGATGAACTGCAGCAATTCAAGGCAGCTCACCACCACCTTCAAGGACAACTAGGGATGGGCAACAAATACTGGGTCTTATCAGCAATACTCTCAACGCACGAATGAATTTTTTAAAAATTGCCAGACCATAAGATACACCAGGATTTTCAAAAGAAATATCCAGGGGAAAAAAAGGTATTTCATATTAACATTTACCATTACAGAACAAAACAATGCAGCATGAAGTCTTACTAATTGTAGTTGAAAAATTCCTCATCACTTCTGTACTGTCACACTCACTGGTGTTATGTCACTTTCTTCAAGTCGTACATTATGTTTACTGCCATCTAGGACATTGCCAATACCACATTTCTTCAATGACTTCACAATTGTCTTGCTTCACTAATTGCCACAAATTTCTCACCCGCTTGCACCCTTCATTTACCCCATTAGTGTCAAGTTGAGACTTGGAGCCTCCATCCATTTGGTCCATTCCTCACATGAATGCTTTAAAAATCACTTGTTCATTGAAATGTGCAGGGATTGTAATTGGCTAGGAAGACCACCTGGAACCACAGTTAGCTGCTCCTTCAATTCCGCAACCCTCCTTTTCATGGCCTCAGTTATACATACCCGAAACCAGTCACACACTAATAGGCCTTTTCTCTTTTTAAAAAAGGCCACCTGAAAGTTTCAGAAACACTTTCTCCAGCCACAATTTCATCCTTTCATTCTTCTATCCCTTAGGATGAATGTAAAGAATTCCATGTGGAATTACAACCTTTACTGCTATTTTTCTCAAAGAAAAGTAACAGCAGTAGTTTTCTGCTATCAGAACAAGACATAAAACAACAATGTGGCAGGCCTTCTCAGGGCCAGACATTTTTATTGGTATTGTTTTAGGAACACAAGAGCAGGAGTGGGCCATTCAGCCCATCGAGCCTGCTCCACCATACAAATAGAGCACGGCTGATGATCTAACTCTACGCCACTTTACCCCACTATCCCCATATCCCTTGATGCCATTTGTCTCCAGAAATCTACTGATTTCTGTCTTGAACATGCTCAGTGATTGAGTTTCCACAGCCCTCTGGGGTAGAGAATTCCAAAGATTCACCACCCTTTTGAGCGAAGAAATTCCTCATCTCGGTCTTAAATGGCCTACCTCTTATTCTGAGACATTGTCCCCTGGTTCGAGTGTCACCAGCCAGGGAAAAACATCCTATCTACATCTATCCTGTCACGCCCTGTGAGAATTTTGTAAGTTTCAATGAGATCACCTCTCATTCTTCGAAACTCTAGAGAATACAGACCCAGTTTCTGCAGTCTCTCCTCAAAAGACAATCCTGCCATCCCAGGGATTAGTCTGGTGTACCTCCATTGCACTCCCTCTATGGCAAGTATATCCTCGAGATAAGGAGACCAGGTGCAGTCTCCCCAAGGCTCTGTACAATTGCAGCAAGACCTCTTTACTTCTGTAATCAAATCCTGTTGCAATGAAGGCCAACAAACCATTTCCTACCTGGAGCAGAACAGAGGCAGTCAGGGGCCCAGAGCGCCATAAACGCAGCCCGGGGATCCGAGCGCGGCCTCCCCTACCTGCAGAAGCGAGTAAGTTGATTGGCCGTTAAGTGCTTTGGGCTTTAAACTAAACAGGGGGGGGGTGGCGGCGGGGTGGTGAGGGATCAAGCCTGGGTAGATGTAGCAAATCAAGGGGTCGGGTGAAGGCAGGAGAGCAGAATAGTAATATGGGAAATGAAGGTCAGAGAATGGCAGGAAGGGACAGAGAGGAAAAACCTAAGAACACATCAACAGTCAAGTCTAGATGTTACAAAGATAACAAAAATACAAAGCTAAAGGCTCTGTATCTGAATTCACATCGCATTCATAAAGTAGACAAACTGATAGCACACATTGAAGTAAATAAATATGATCTGATAGCCATTACGGAGACGTGGCTGCAGGATGCCAAGGACTGGGTCCCAAATATTGAGGGGTATATGACATTCAAGAAGAATAGGAAGCTCGGTAAAGGTGGAGGGATAGCGCTGTTGATCAAGGATGGTATTGGTGCAATAGTTAGAGATGACCTTGGTTCAGGAGATCAGGATGTAGAATCAGTCTGGGTGAAGATGAGGAATAGTAGGGGAAAGAAGTCACTAGTGGGTGTGATCTACAGGCCCCCTAACAGTAACCACAATGTAGGATGAAGTATACAAGAAGAAATATTGAGTGCTTGTGATAAAGGGACGGCAATAATCATGGGTGATTTTAATCTACATATAAACTGGAAAAATCAGATTGGCAATAGTAGCCTGGATGAGGAGTTCATAGAATGCTTTCGAGATAGTTTCTTAGAGAAGGTTATATTAGACTTGGTATTGTGTAATGTGACAGGATTAATTAATGACCTCAGAGAAAAGGCACCTCAAGGTAGCAGCGACCACAATATGATTGAATTTTACATCCAGTTTGAAAGAAAGAAGAGGAATAGGGAGGGAGGTAAAAGAGGTGGGGGAGTGGCATTGTTAATCAGGGATAGTATCACAGCTGCAGAAAGGGAGGTCATCGAGGAGGGTTTGTCTACTGAGTCAGTATGGGTGGAAGTCAGAAACAGGAAAGGAGCAGTCACTTGGTTGGAAATTTTCTATAGACCCCCCAATAGCAACAGAGACACGGAGGAACAGATTGGGAGGCAGATTTTGGAAAGGTGCAGAAGTAACAGGGTTGTTGTCATGGGTGACTTCAACTTCCCTAATATTGATTGGAACCTCCTTAGTGCAAATAGTTTGGATGGAGCAGTTTTTGTCAGGTGTGTCCAGGAAGGTTTCCTGACTCAATATGTAGATAGACCGACTAGAGGGGAGGCTATGTTGGATTTGGTGCTTGGCAACGAACCAGGCCAGGTGGTAGATCTCTCGGTGGGAGAGAATTTCGGTGATAACGATCACAACTCCCTGACCTTTACTGTAGTCATGGAGAGGGATAGGAGCAGACGGGATGGGAAAATATTTAATTGGGGGAGGGGGAATTACAATGCTATTAGGCAGGAACTGGGGATCTTAAATTGGGAACAGATGTTCTCAGGGAAATGCACGACAGAAATGTGGAGGTGGTTTAGGGAGCACTTGCTGCGACTGCTGGATAGGTTTGTCCCGATGAGGCAAGGAAGGGATGGTAGGGTGAAGGAACCTTGGATGACAAGAGATGTGGAACAGCTAGTCAAGAAGAAGAAGGAAGCTTACTTAAGGTTGAGGAAGCAAGGATCAGACAGGGCTCTAGAGGGTTACAAGGTAGCCAGGAAGGAACTGAAGAATGGACTTAGGAGAGCTAGAAGGGGACATGAAAAAGTCTTGGCGGGTAGGATTAAGGAAAATCCCAAGGCGTTCTACACTTATGTGACGAACAAGAGGATGGCCAGAGTGAGGGTAGGGCCGATCAGGGATATTGGAGGGAACTTGTGCCTGGAGTCGGAGGAAGTAGGGGAGGTCCTAAATGAATACTTTGCTTCAGTATTCACTAGTGAGAGGGACCTGGTCGTTTGTGAGGACAGTGTGGAACAGGCTGATATGCTCGAACAGGTTGAGGTTAAGAGGGAGGATGTGCTGGAAATTTTGAATGATATGAGGACAGATAAGTCCCCGGGGCCAGACGGGATATACCCAAGGATATTACAGGAAGCGAGGGAAGAGATTGCTGCGCCTTTGGCGATGATCTTTGCGTCTTGACTGTCCACTGGAGTAGTACCGGATGATTGGAGGGTGGCAAATGTTCCCTTGTTCAAGAAAGGGAATAGGGATAACCCTGGGAATTATAGACCAGTCAGTCTTGCGTCAGTAGTGGGCAAATAATTGGAGAGGATTCTGAGAGACAGGATTTATGATTATTTGGAAAAGCATGGTTTGATTAGAGACAGTCAGCATGGCTTTGTGAGGGGCAGGTCATGCCTCACAAGCCTTATTGAATTCTTTGAAGATGTGACAAAACACATTGATGAAGGAAGAGCAGTGGATGTGGTGAATATGGATTTTGGCAAGGCGTTTGATAAGGTTCCCCATGGTAGGCTCATTCAGAAAGTAAGGAGGCATGGGATTCAGGGAAAGTTGGCTGTCTGGATACAGAATTGGCTGGCCCATAGAAGTCAGAGGGTGGTAGTAGATGGAAAGTATTCAGCATGGAGCTCGGTGACCAGTGGTGTTCCACAAGGATCTGTTCTGGGACCTCTGCTCTGTCATTTTTATAAATGACTTGGATGAGGAAGTGGAAGGCTGGGTTAGCAAGTTTGCCGATGACACGAAGGTTGCTGGAGTTGTGGATAGTGTGGAAGGCTGTTGTAGCTTGCAACGGGACATTGACAGGATGCAGAGCTGGGCTGAGAAGTGGCAGGTGGAGTTCAACCTGGAAAAATGTGAAGTGATTCATTTTGGAAGGTCGAATTTGAATGCGGAATACAGGCTTAAAGACAGGATTCTTGGTAGTGTGGAGGAACAGAGGGATCTTGGGGTCCATGTCCATAATCGCTCAAAGTTGCCACCCAAGTTGATAGGGTTGTTAAGAAGGCGTATGGTGTGTTGGCTTTCATTAACATGGGGATTGAGTTTAAGAGCCGCGAGGTTATGCTGCAGCTCTATAAGGCCCTGGTTCGACCACACTTGGAATATTGTGTTCAGTTCTGGTCGCCTCATTACAGGAAGGATGTGGAAGCTTTAGAGGGTGCAGAGGAGATTTACCAGGATGCTGCTTGGACTGGAGGGCATGTCTTACGAAGATTGAGGGAGCTAGGGCTTTTCTCATTGGAGCGAAGAAGGACGAGAGGTGACTTGATCGAGGGGTACAAGATGATGAGAGGCATAGATAGAGTGGATAGTCAGAGACTTTTTCCCAGGGTTGAACGGGCTATCATCAGGGGGCATAATTTTAAGGTGATTGGAGGAAGGTTTCGGGGCGATGTCAGAGGTAGGTTCTTTACATAGAGAGTGATGGGTGCGTGGAATGCACTGCCAGAGGTGGTAGTAGAAGCAGATACGTTAGGGGCATTTAAGCGACTCTTGGATAGGTACATGGATGATAGTAGAATGAAGGGTAGGTAGTTAGTTTGATCTTAGAGTAGGTTAAAGGTTCGGCACAACATCGTGGGCCGAAGGGCCTGTACTGTGCTGTACTGTTCTATGTTCTAATGGGTCGAAGACTAGTATTTTAAACTTAAATAAGGGCAACTATGTGGGCATGAAAACTGAGCGAGCTGAAGTGAACTGTGTTACGAGGCTAGGAGATAGATCAATAGAGAAGCAGTGGCAGACATTTAAGGGGATATTTCAGAATACTCAGATTAAGTACATTTCTACTTAAAAGAAAAGTTTAAGGGGAGGACCCACCATCCGTGGTTAACTACAAAAGTTAAGGAAAGCATCAAGCTTAAGGAAAAAACATTTAATTGCGCAAAGATGAGTGGCAGGTCAGATGACTGGTCAGAATATAAAGAATGGCAGAGAATGACTAAGGTTAATCAGGAGAAAAAAAGTTAAAGTATGAGAGGAAGCTAGCTAAAATTTAAAACAGATTGCAAGAGTTTCTGCAGGTATTTAAAAACAGGAAAAAAGTAAAGTGAGTGTTGGTCCTCAAGAGAGTGTGAATGGGGAATTAAAAGTAGATAATAAAGGAAATGGCGGATGAAATGAACAAATATTTCGCTTTGGTCTTCACTATAGCAGATACAAAAAAAATCCAGTAATAGCTGGAAATCAGGAGGTAGAAGGAAGAGAGGAACTTGGTGAAATTATCACCAGGGAAGCAGTATTAAGCAAACTGATGGAGCTGCGGGCTGCAAAGTCCCCGGGTCCTGATGGGCTTCATCCTAGGGTCTTAAAAGACGTGGCTAATGAGGTAGATGCATTGGTGTTAATTTTTCAAAATTCGCTAGATTCTGGAAAGGTTCCAACAGACAGGAAAATAGCAAAAATAGCCCCTTCAATCAAGAAAGTTGGGGGTGGTGGGGGGGTGCACAGAAAACAGGCAACTGTAGGCCAGTTACCTTGACATCTGTCATGGGGAAGGTGTTAGAATCAGTCATTAAGGCGGTTACAGCCGGGCACTTAGAAAAACCCAAAAGGTAATTGGGAATAGTCAGCATGGTTTTGTGAAAGGGAAATCATGTTTAACCAATTTATTGGAGTTCTTTGAAGGAGTAACATGCGCTGTGGATAAAGGGGAGCCTGTTGACGTACTGTACTTGGATTTCCAGAAGGCAATTGGCAAGGTCCCACAGAAAAGGTTATTGCACAATGTTGGAGCTCATGGTGCAGGGGGCAACATATTAGCATGGATAAGAAGATTGGCTAGTAGAAAACAGAGTATGCATAAATAGGTCCTTTTCTGATAGACAGGATGTGACGAGAGGAGTCCCAAAAGAGTCTGTGCTGAGGCCTCAACTTTTTACAATTTATATCAATGACTTAGATAAGGGGAGCAATGACACGGTAGCTAAATTTGCAGATGACACAAAGGTAGGTAGGAAAGGATGTTCTGAAAAGGACACAAGGAGATTGCAGGCCAATATAGATAGGTTGAGTGAGAGGGCAAAAATCTAGCAGATGGAGGATAATGTGGGAAAACGTGAGGATTTTCACTTTGGCAGGAAGAATTTTTAAAAAAGCAGAGTATTACTTAAACGGAGAATTACTGCAGAATTCTGAGGTGCAGAGGAAGCTAGGTGTTCTAGTGCATGAGACACAAAAAGTTACTATGCAGGTACAGCAAGTCATAGAGTCAGAGTCGTACATCATAGAAACAGGCCCTTCGGCCCGTTTCCATGCTGACCATAATGCCTATCTATATTAATCCCACCTGCCTGCATTAATTCCATATCCCTCTATGCCTTGCTCATTCAAGTACCTGTCCAGATGCCTCTGAAATGTCACTACTGTTCCTGTCTCCACCACCTCCTCAGGCAGCTCATTCCAGATACCCACAATTTTGAGAGAAACATTTACCCCTTTGATCCCCTTTAAACCTCCTCCCTCTCACCTTAAATCTATGCCCTCTAGTTTTAGTCACCCCTACCATGGGAAACAGACTCTGGCTATCTACCCGATCTATGCCTCTCAATTTTATATACCTGTCAAGTCCCCTCTCAGCCTCCTTCGCTCCAGGGAAAACAGACCCAGCCTATCCAATCTCTCTTTATAACTCAAGTCCTCCAAACCAGGCAACATCCTTGTGAATCTTTTCTGCACCCTCTCTAGCTTAATCACATCTTTCCTGTAGTGTGGCGACCAGAACTGCTCACAGTACTCCAAATGCGGCCGAACCAACATTATGTACAACTGTAACATGACGTCCCAACTCTTGTACTCAATGCCTCGGCCGATGAAGGCAAGCATGCCATATGCCTTCTTCACCACCCTGTCTACCTGTGTTGCCACTTTCAGGGAACTATGTACTTGCACCCCAAGGTCTCTCTGCTCAACAACACTCCCCAATACCCTGACATTCACTGTATATGTCCTGCCCTGGTTTAACTTCCCAAATGCATCACTTCACACTTGTCTGCATTAAATTCCATTTGCCAATCCCTTGCCCACTTTCCCAGTTGATCTATATCCTGTAGTAACCTTAGACAACCTTCTTCACTGTCCACTATACCACCAATTGTGGGGTCATCTGCAAACTTACTAATCATGCCCTTTACATTCACATCCAAGTCATTAATATATATGACAAACAACAGAAGGCCCAGCACTGATCCCTGCAGCACACCACTGGTCACCGGCCTCCAATCTGAAAAACAACCCTCCACTACCACCCTCTGCCTCCTATCACCAAGCCAATTTTGTATCCAATTTGCTAGCTCACCCTGGATCCCATGTGTTCGAACCTTCTGGACCAGCCTACCATGCAGGACCTTGTCAAAGGCCTTGCTAAAGTCCATGTAGACAACGTCCATCACCCTGCCCTCGTCAATCCTCTTGGTCACCTCCTCAAAAAACTCAATCAAATTCGTGAGACATGATTTCCCACGCTCAAATCCATGCTGACTATCCCTAATCAGACCTTGCCTTTCCAAATGCATATAAATCCTGTCTCTCAGAATCCCTTCCAATAACTTTCCCACCACTGATGTAAGGCTCACCTGCCTGTAGTTCCCTGGCTTACCCCTGCTGCCCTTCTTAAAAAAAGTCACAATATTAGCTATCCTCCACTCTTCCGGTACCTCACCCGTGGCTAACGATGATACAAAAATCTCTGCCAGGGCCCCAGCAATCTCCTCCGTTGCTTCCCATAGCATCCTAGGATACACCTGGTCAAGCCCTGGGGATTTATCCACCTTAATGCGCTTCAAAACCTCCACCACCTCCTCCTTTGTAATGTTGATATGCTCCAGGATATCGGTGTTCCCTCTCTTGAACTCACTAGCTTCCATGACCTTCTCTACGGTAAATACGGACGAGAAATATTCATTTAAGACCTCGCCCATTTCCCGTGGCTCCACACACAGATTACCACAATGATCCTTAACGGGACCTACTCTCTCCCTAGCTACCCTTTTACTCTTAATATACTTATAGAATCTTGTAGGATTCTCCTTTATCTTATCTGCCAGGGAAATCTCATGGCCCCTTTTTGCCCTCCTAATTTCCTTCTTAAACATAGTCCTACATCCCCTATACTCCGAGGGACCTGCTCAATCCCAGCTGCCTATACCTGACATATGCCGCCTTCTTTGTCCTAACAAGACCCTCAATATCCCTAGTCAGCCAAGGTTCTCTAAACTTGCCAGCCTTGCCCTTCCATCTAACAGGAACATGCCAGCCCTGAACTCATCCCATCTCACTTTGAAAAGCCTCCCACTTGCCAGATGTCCCTTTACCTGTAAACAGCCTCTCCGATTCAACTTTTGAGAGTTCCTGGCAGATGCCATCGAAATTAGCCTTCCCCCAATTTAGGACTTCAACCTGAGGACCAATCCTATCCTTTTCCATAACTACTTGAAGCTAATAGAGTTATGGTCACTGGTCCCAAAGTGCTCCCTCACTAACACATCAACCACCTGCCCATCCTCATTTCCTAAGAGGAAATCAAGTTTAGCCCCTTCTCTAGTCGGGCCATCCACATACTGCTTCAGAAAACTATCCTGGACACGCTTAACAAATTCTTCCCCATCTGATCCCTTAGCACTAAAGCAGTCCCAGTCAATATTAGGGAAGTTAAAATCACCTATTACAACCCTATAATTCCTACACCTATCTGTGATTTCCCTACATATATGCTCCTCCACTTCCCTCTAACCATTGGGGGGCCTATAGTATAATCCCAAAGTGATCACCCCTTTCTTATTTCTAAGTTCCACCCATATGGCCTCGCTGGTCATTCCCCCTGGGATATCTGCTCTAAGTACTGCCGTGATGTCCTCCCTAATCAATAGTGCAACTCCCCCTCCTCTCTTACCTCCACCTCTGTCACGCCGTAAGCATCGGTACCCCGGAACATTGAGCTGCCAATCCTGCCCATCTCTCAACCACATTTCCATAATAGCTATAATTTCACAATCCCATGTACCGATCCATGCTCTGAGTTCATCTGCCTTACCTGTAAGACTTCTTGTATTAAAGTAAATGCAGTTTAGCCTACCAGACCTGTCCTGCCCCTGCCCGGCCTGCCTACTGGACTTGCTTGCTTTAACCTCTACATTTGCCTCAACTATCTCATCAGAGAGACTACTATTTTGGGTCCCACCCCCCTGCAAGACTAGTTTAAACCCTCCCGAGTAGTACTAGCAATCCTCCTGCAAGGATATTGATCCCCCACCAGTTTAAATGCAACCTGTCCTTCTTTTACAGGTCACTTCTGCACCAGAAAAGATCCCAATGATTCAAGTAGCTGAAGCCCTCCCGCCGACACCAGCTCTTCAGCCACGCATTCATTTGCCTATGATAATAAAGAAGGCTAACGGAATACTATCCTTTATTACCAGAGGAATTGAAAATCGAAGTAAGGATGTTATGTTTCAGTTATACAGGGCATTGGTGAGACCACATCTCTAATTGTGTGCACTGTTTTGGTCTCATTTAAGGAAGGTTGTAAATGTGTTGGAGGCGGTTCAGAGGTGGTTTACTGGATTGATACCTTGAATTAGCAGATTGTCTTATGAGGAAAGGTTGGACAAACTGGGCTTGTTTTCACTGGAGCTTAGAAAAATGAGGGGGGATTTGATTGAAGTATGCAAGATCCTGAATGGTCTTGACAAGGTGGATGTGGAAAAGGATGTTTCCTCCTGTGGGTGAGTCCAGAATTAGGGGACAGAATTTTAAAATTAGGGGTTGCCCTTTTAGGGCAGATGAGGAGAAATTTTTTCTGAGGGTTGTGCAACTTTGGACTCTACCTCAGAACGTGGTAAAGGCAGGGTCATTGAATAATTTTAAGACACTGGTAGATAGATTCTGGTTAGCAAGGGAATCAAAGATTATGGGGGTGGGGAGGTGGGGGTGGTTCGATGGGAGTGTGGAATTGGAAACACAAAGATCAGCCATGATCTTATTGAATGGCAGAGCAGGCACGAGGGGCCGAACGGCCTACTTCGACTCTTAATTCATATATTCCAATTTATTTGCTTCCCTAACTGCTTGCTGCACCTGCATGCTAGCTTTTAGCGACTCATGAGCAAGGACACCCTGGTCCCTTTGGACATGAACACTTCCCAACTTCTCAAAATTTAAGAAATATTCTGTCGCTGTTTTTTTCTACCAAAGTGGATCACTTCACACTTATTCACATTATATTCCATCAACCATGTTCTTGCCCATTCACTTAGTCTGTCCAAGTCTACCTGAAGCCTCCTTACATCTTCCTCACAACTTACATTCCCACCTAGTTTTGGGTCATCAGTAAATTTGGAAATATTACATTTGGTCCCCCACATCCAAATCATTGATACAGATTGTGAACAGCTGTGGCCCCAGCACAGACCCTAGTTTCAGAATGAACTACATACCTTCCCACAAGGTGGAAGTGAAGTATTTAAATTCACTATGCATGTAGCCTTGTTACACTGCAGCAATATTTTTCGCGCACAGTAACAAGGTATATTGATTTGTCTTCACTAGAGAAGAGGATGTTGCTAAGGTAGTAGCAATATTAAATAGGACAAAAATAAAGAGGACGTACTTAAAAGGACAATTTTGGACATCAAAACTGATTAGCTTTGTCTCAATATAGTCGAATGCATCTGAATGGATTGTTTCAGTACAGTTCATTCACACTTAAGAATTTCATTTGTTTCACTTAATCTGTTTTTAAAATAAAGTAAATTCCATTTTTTTTATTCATTCATGGGCTGTGGGCGTCGCTGGCCAGGCCATCATTTATTGCCCATCCCTAATTGCCCTTGAGAAGGTGGTGGTGAGCTGCTTTCCTGAACCGCTGCAGTCCATGTGGGGTAGGTACACCTACAGTGCTGTTAGGAAGGGAGTTCCAGGATTTTGACCCAGCGACAGTGAAGGAACGGTGATATAGTTCCAAGTCAGGATGGTGTGCGACTTGGAGGGGAACTTGCAGGTGATGGTGTTCCAATGCACTTGCTGCCCTTGTCCTTCTAGGTGGTAGAGGATGTGGGTTTCGAAGGTGCGAGCGAAGGAGCCTTGGTGAGTTGCTGCAGTGCATCTTGTCGATGGTACACACTGCTGCCGCTGTGTGTCAGTGGGGCAGGGAGTAAATGTTGAAGGTGGTGGATGGGGTGCCTATCAATCAGACTGCTTTGTCCTGAATGGTGACAATATATATTAATGATTTAGATGAGGGAACTAAATGTAATATCTCCAAATTTGCAGATGACACAAAACTGGGCGGGAGGGTGAGTTGTGAGGAGGATGCAGAGAGGCGTCAGGATGATTTGGACAAGTTGAGTGAGTGGGCTAATGCATGGCAGATGCAGTATAATGTGGATAAATGTGAGGTTATCCACTTTGGTAGCAAAAACAGGAAGGCAGATTATCTGAACGGCTATAAACAGAGGGGTCTATGCAGCGAGACCTGGGTGTTCTCGTACACCAGTGGCTGAAGGTAAGCATGCAGGTGCAACAGGTGGTAAAAAAGACAAATGGTATGTTGGCCTTCATAGCGAGAGGATTCGAGTACAGGACCAGGGATGTCTTGCTGCAATTACACAGGGCATTGGTGAGGCCACACCTGGAATAGTGTGTGCAGTTTTGGTCTCCTTATCCGACGAAGGATGTTCTTGCTGTAGAGGGAGTGCAGTGAAGGTTTACCAGATAGATTCCGGGGATGGCGGGACAGTGGCACAGTGGTTAGCACCGCAGCCTCACAGCTCCAGCGACCTGGGTTCAGTTCCGGGTACTGCCTGTGCAGAGTTTGCAAGTTCTCTCTGTGACCGTGTGGGTTTCTGCCGGCTGCTTCCTCCCACAGCCAAAGACTTGCAGGTTGATAGGTAAATTGGCCATTGTAAATTGCCCCTTGTGTAGGTAGGTGGTAGGTAATATGGGATTAATGTAATAAAAGCAAAATACTGCGGATGCTGGAAATCTGAAATAAAAACAAGAAATATGGAACCACTCAGCAGGTCTGGCAGCATCTGTGAAAAGAGAAGCAGAGTTAACGTTTCGGGTCAGTGACCCTTCTTCGGAACTGACAAATATTAGAAAAGTCACAGGTTATAAGCAAGTGAGGTGGGGGTGGGGCAAGAGATAACAAAGGAGAAGGTGTAGATTGGACCAGGCCACATAGCTGACCAAAAGGTGACAGAGCAAAGGCAAACAATATGTTAATGGTGTGTTGAAAGACAAAGCATTAGTACAGATTAGGTGTTAATACACCGAATATACTTGTACTTCTTTCAATGTAGTATACTGTATTCGCTGCTCACAGTGTGGTCTCCTCTACATTGGGGAGACCAAGCGCAGACTGGGTGACCGCTTTGCGGAACATCTCCGCTCAGTCCGCAAGCAGGACCCTCAGCTTCCGGTTACTTGCCATTTCAACACTCCCCCCTGCTCTCATGCTCACATCTCTGTCCTGGGATTGCTGCAGTGTTCCAGTGAACATCAACGCAAGCTCGAGGAACAGCATCTCATTTACCGATTAGGCACACTACAGCCTGCCGGACTGAACATTGAGTTCAATAATTTCAGAGCATGACAGCCCCCCACTTTACTTTCATTTTTAGTTATTTTTTCTTCCTTTTTTTTTTAACATTCTTTTTTACATTTTTTACAATCCTTTTTTTTGCATTTATTTCATTTCATCTTAGTTTGTTCAGTTTGCTTACCCACTTGTTTTTTTTCAGGTTTGCACTTGCTGCTGTTCAATATTCAGTGTATTAATACCTAATCTGTACTAATGCTTTGTCTTTCAACACACCATTAACATATATTGTTTGCCTTTGCTCCGTGACCTTTTGGTCAGCTATGTGGCCTGGCCCAATCTACACCTCCTTTGTTATCTCTTGCCCCACCCCCACCTCACTTGCTTATAACCTGTGACTTTTCTAATATTTGTCAGTTCCGAAGAAGGGTCACTGACCCGAAACATTAACTCTGCTTCTCTTTTCACAGATGCTGCCAGACCTGCTGAGTGGTTCCAGCATTTCTTGTTTTTAGATGGGATTAATGTAACAGTAGTATAAGTGGGTGGTTGTTGGTCGGCACAGAATCAGTGGGCCGAAAGGCCTGTTTCAGTGCTGTATCTCTCTATGACACATGAGGAGAGGTTGAGTTGGTTGCAATTATATTCGCTGGAGTTCAGAGTGAGGGTGGGGGTGGGGGGGGGGGGGGGGGGGGGGGGAATCCCATAGAAACCTATAAAATTGTAACAGGACTTGACAGGGTAGATGCAGGAAGGATGTTCCCAATGGTGGGGGAGTCCAGAACCAGGAGTCATAGTTTAAGGATACGGGGTAAACTTTTCAGGACTGAGATGAGGAGAAATTTCTTCACCCAGAGAGTGGTGAACCTGTGGAATTCGCTACCACAGAAAGCAGTTGAGGCCAAAACATTGTATGTTTTCAAGAAGGAGTTAGATATAGCTCTTGGGGCGAAAGGGAACAAAGGGTACAGGGTGGAAGCAGGAGTTGGTTACTGAGTTGGATGATCAGCCATGATCATAATGAATGGCAGAGCAGGCTCGAAGGGCCGAATGGCCTACTCCTGTTTCCGGTGAACGGTAACCCCCAGGATATTGATAGTGTGGGATTCAGTGATCGGAATACCACTGAACATCAGGAGATGATGGTTAGATTCTCTCTTGTTTGAGATGGTCATCGCCTGACAACACAGTGTGATTCAGCGCTAGGTTGTGTAACTGTTGCATGACCAGTTATTTCCCTGGTCTCTCCCATTTCAGTTCGAGAATATCCTACCACATTTGACCTAAATCTAGTGCCAATTTTGCATGCATCAGTAATGAAAACAGAATGAATAACTCTGCTTAGTGAATACAGTTGCTGCACTGTGAATAATATCTTTCTGAATTTTTAAACATTTTTTCATGGGATGTGGGAATCCCTGGAAAGGCCAGCTTATGTTGCCCATCCCTAATTGCCTTTGCTAGGTTGGTTCAGAGGGCAGCTAAAAGGCAACCAGATTGCTGTAGGTCTGGAGTCACATGTAAACCAAACCAGGTAAGGACAACTAATGTCCTTTTAGGGAAGACAATTTGTGAAGATGATGAGTTTTTAATGCCAATTGATAGTAATGGTTACAGGAAACTGAGACTGGCTTTCAATTCCAGATTTGTATTAATTAATTGAATTTAAATTCCACCAGCTGCCATTTTGGGATCTGAACCTGTGTCCCCAGGGCATTAACCTGGGCCTCTGGATTACTAGTTCAGAGACGTTACCACTACATCACCTTCGCCCCTTATCCAGTATCTTAATGATATTCAAAACAAGGAAGTTATTCTAAACCTTCATAAATCATTGGTTAGGTCTCAGCTGGAGTATGTTCTATGTTCTATGTTCTATGGAGTAAGCTGTCCAATCTTGGGCATTGCACTGGAACGCACTGCCTGAAGGGGTGGTAGAGGCAGGAACATTTAAGAAGTATTTAGATGAGCACTTGAAACACCATAGCATACAAGGCTATGGGCCAACTGCTGGAAAACGGGATTAGAATAGATAGGCTTGATGGCCGGCATGGACACGTTGGACCGAAGGGCCTGTTTCTGTGCTGTATAACTATGACTTTAGGAGGTGTTAGTGGATTTCCCTGTGGTTACCATTGTAACAAAACATTGTTAGCCTGAATAAAGCTCCACTTCTGATCCAAGCAATAATTTTTTTTTTTAATAAAATGCTACATTTGCTAGACCAAAAGACGCACTTTTTGGAAAAGAAGTCACCTATAATTGCCGTGCGTCTTCTGGCCTAAGGTTACCCTGTCGCATACATCATTAGCACGTGCTTCAGAGCTACACACACAGATGATAGTACAAGTAGTTGGTTGTGGATTTTTGTAAAATCTGGTGTGAATGGGTATAAAACAAAAAAAGATTTTCTATACGGTAGACGGTAAACAGGAAGGCAACTCACCACCCCCTTCTCAAGAGCAACTGGGGATGGGTAAAAAATCCGGTCTTGCCAGTAACGCTCATATCCCATGAAAGAATAAAAAAAAAGACACGGAGGATGGAAATAGAACAGTTAAAAAACATTTTGATCCTCCTCTAACTGAGAAAATGACACAGGAATTGAAGAAGCAAGAGGAAGAACTAGTGAAAGTAGAAAGAGCAAGCACACTTTTCATAGGGGTGTGCTGAAAAATGGCACAGTTGGAAGAAAAGGTGTAAAGTTGGATAACAGACCACAGGAAAAATGAAATGTGTGAGTGTACACCAAAATGATTGTATGTGAAGTAAGAAGAGTAGTGGTAGCAAATGGTGTTACTGATCTTTGGCAGGACAACGTCTTGGTGCTACAAATTTATCAAAAGGCACAGGCTAAGTATGTGTACTAGAACCAAGATGCACAGAAGATGCTAACCGAATACGGAGCAAAGATATTTGAATTTCACAGGTTTGTGATTAATGTGAGGGAAATAAAAAGTCCTTTGAACTTGGACACAGAGCGGAACTTAGTCCATATTGCCTAATTTTTTTGATGTTCCATCAAACAAGACTGTGGAAATTAAAGGCACTACTTGAAAAGTTAACTGGATTGAAGATTGATAAATCCCCTGGACCAGATGAACTACATTCCAGTGTTAATAGAGGTGGCTGTAGAGATAGTGGGTGCATTGGTGGTTATCTTTCAAAATTCTATAGATTCGAGAAAGGTTCCTGCATACTGGAAAGTAGCAAATGTAACCCCACTATTTAAGAAGAGGGAGAATGGAGAACTACAGGCCTGTTAGTTTGACGTCAGAAGAAGGGAAAAATGTAAGAATCTATTATAAAAGGATGTGATAACTAGACACTTAGAAAATATGAGAAATGCTGGAATCACTCAGCAGGTCTGGCAGCATCTGTGGAAAGAGAAGCAGAGTTAACGTTTCGGGTCACTGACCCAAAACGTTAACTCTGCTTCTCTTTCCACAGATGCTGCCAGACCTGCTGAGTGATTCCAGCATTTCTTGTTTTTGTTTCAGATTTCCAGCATCCGCAGTAATTTGCTTTTACTTAGAAAATATGATTGGGCAGAGTCAACATGAATTTACGAAAGGGAAATCATGCTTGGCAAATCTTGTTTTTTTTTTAAAGAGGATGTTATTTGCAGCATAGATGAAAGAGAACCAGCGGATGTGGTGTATTTGCATTTTCAGAAAACTTGAGAAAGGTCCCACGCAGAAGGTTAGTAAACAAAATTAGAGCACATGGGATTGGGGGTAATATACTGATATGGATTGAGAATTGGTTAACAGAAAGCAGGAATAAACGGGTCACTCTCAGGATGGCAGGCTGTGACGAGTGGGGTACCGCAAAGATCAGTGCTGGGGCCTAAATGATTTGAATGTGGGGACCAGTAATATTTCCAAATTTGCTGATGACACAAACATGAAATGCAAGTTGTGAGCAAGTTGCAAGCAGACCCGGACAGGCTAAGTGAATGGGCAAGAACATGGCTAATGGAATACATGAATAAGTGTGAAGTTATCCACTTTGGTAGAAAAAACAGAAAGACAGAATATTTCTTAAATGGTGAGAGATTGGGAAGTGTTGATGTCCAAAAGGGACCTGGGTGTCCTTGTTCATGAGTCACTAAAAGCTAGCATGCAGGTGCAGCAAGGCAAATGGTATGTTGGCCTTTATCACAAGGGGTTTTCAGTAGGGAATAAAGAAGTCTTGTTGCAATTGTATAGAGCCTTGGTAAGACCACAACCTGGAGTATCGTGTACAGTTTTGATCTCCATCTGTACTTGCCATACAGGGAGCGCAATGGAGGTTTATTTGGCTAATCCCTGGGATGGAGGGATTATTTTATGAAAGACTGAGGAAACTGGGCCTGTATTTTCTAGGCTGGTGAGTCTAGAACCAGGGGACATAGTCTCAGAATAAAGGGCAGGCCATTTAAGACAGAGATGAGGAGGAATTTCTTTAGAGAGTGGTGAATCTGTGGAATACTCTACCCCAGAGGGCTGTGGAAGCTCAATCATTGAGCATGTTCAAGACAGAAATCGATAGCTTTCTGGATACTAACGACATCAAGGGATATGGAGATCGCATAGGAAAGTGGCATTGAGGGAGATGATCAGCCATGATCTAATTGAATGATGGAGCAAGCTCAATGGTCTACGCCTGCTCCTATGTTCCTTAGGTATCAAATGCAGATCTGCAGTAAAATTTCACAAATGTGAAATCCCAAGATTCAAAAGTTAAATTGCTGGGTTGCCATTTGGGAATTGAAAACATAAGAGAACGTGACTGAGGTACATACCTGTAAACATAAGGCCCGCGCTGATCCACAACTGGTTTCTCGCCTTGCAGCATTTCCTGTGGATTTTTAACTTCAAAGAAGTAGAGCGACATGTAAAATGGAACAGGAATGTCTCGCCACATGGTGTAAGCCAGTCCATTATCAGGATCAATCTGAACTTTCTATACATTAAACATGGATATGAAAATACTGTTCACACAAAATGAAAAACTAATCAAATTAAAATTACAAAATTAACATCTTCTCAAAAGGTCTCTAATCAGTTAATTTTCCAATAAACATTTGGCCATGTCAAAGCATTTAATTTTGTACTTTGAATAGTCAGAAAATACAATGTAAAATTCCCCAACATTGTTCTTCTATATTATCAATTTTATATAAAAAACAGTTTTTCCACAGACTGCAACAATGATCAATATCATGTGCATTGCATTCAAATGCGATCGCCTCAAGTTGTCACAGAAGTTTCTCTGCTCTCACTCCTGATGCTTGGGCTTTGGTATTTGTTTAATATGAAGGTGTTCCCAGCCGTCAGGAGTATCATCCTTATCCTCCGCCTCTACAGAAATTTTCTTCTATTTTCATTAACAAAATCCAAGCTAGTTAGATTTCACCTACTGAACAAGTCTATGTATGTACATAAAAATACAAATATAGCAATATATTAGTAGATACTACCTTAACTACTCCTGACTAAATCATAATATACATGCTATTATTTTATAGATTTTTTTTTTTAAAAACACCTCTGCCCTTTTCTTGTAGCCTTTTTGAAACCAAAGCAACCAGCAACCGACAGCACACGTGGTCATTCGACTCAAGGCCACGTTCACTCTTCATTGAAGCAGTCAAAATCTAAAACCCACTGCCTGCCAACTGTCCCCTCGTGTTGCAGCTTCCTCTGCTCCAAACACGTATCCAATTTTTCCTTAAAAGATACAATAGTCTCTGCCTCAGCACTCCTGCGCAAAAGCATTCCTTTTCCAACAACCGAGTAAATGAATTAAAAAATCTCAATTTAAGATTATTCATCGAAATGAACAGATGACTAACCCCCAAACCAGAGGAAATAGGCTTTCCCTCTTCACTTACAGAAATACAAGACAAACAGGACATGTCAGCATTTACTCTCCACACAAGCAACGAGCCCTCATCACATTTACTCGGCTTGTTTCCAAATCCTTTTATACCCTTCTCACTGTTCCACTTATTCACTCTAACTTTTAATGTTTATGTTCAACAGCTTGCATTTATACAGTGCCTTTAACAAAGAACAAAGAACAGTACAGCACAGGAACAGGCCATTCGGCCCTCCAAGCCTGCATCGATCTTAATGCCTGCCGAAACTAACACCTCCTGCACTTCCGGGGCCCATATCCCTCTATTCCCTTCCTATTCATATATTTGTCAAGATGTCTCTTAAACGTCACTATCGTATCTGCTTCCACCACCTCCCCTGCAGCAAGTTCCAGGCACTCACCACCCTCTGTGTAAAACACTTGCCTTGCACATCCCCTCTAAACTTTGCCCCTCACACCTTAAACCTATGTCCCCTAGTAACTGACTCTTCCACCCTGGGAAAAAGCTTCTGACTATCCACTCTGTCCATGCCGCTTATAACTTTGTAAACCTCTATCATGTCACCCCTCTACCTCCGCCGTTCCAGTGAAAACAATCCGAGTTTATCCAACCTCTCCTCATAGCTAATGCCCTCCAGACAAAGCAACATCCTGGTAAACCTCCTCTGTACCCTCTCCAAAGCCTCCACGTCCTTCTGGTAGTGTGGCGACCAGAATTGCACGCAATATTCTAAGTGTGGCCTAACTAAGGTTCTGTACAGCTGCAGCATGACTTGCCAATTTTTATACTCTATGCCCCGACCGATGAAGGCAAGCATGCCGTATGCCTGCTTGACTACCTTATCCACCTGCGTTGCCACTTTCAGTGTCCTGTGGACCTGTACGCCCAGATCTCTCTGCCTGTCAACACTCCGAAGGGTTCTGTCATTTACTGTATACCTCCCACCTGCATTAGACCTTCCAAAATGCATTACCTCACATTTGTCCGGATTAAACTCCATCTGCCATTTCTCCGCCCAAGTCTCCAACCGATCTATATCCTGCTGTATCCTCTGACAATCCTCATCATTATCCGCAACTCCACCAACCTTTGTGTTGTCCGCAAACTTACTAATCAGACCAGCTACATTTTCCTCCAAATCATTTATATATACTACAAACAGCAAAGGTCCCAGCACTGATCCCTGCGGAACACCACTAGTCACATCCCTCCATTCAGATAAACACCCATCCACTGTTACCCTCTGTCTTCTGTGACTGAGCCAGTTCTGTATCCATCTTGCCAGCTCACCTCTGATCCCGTGACTTCACCTTTTGCACCAGTCTGCCATGCGGGACCTTGTCAAAGGCTTTACTAAAGTCCATATAGACAACATCCACCGCCCTTCCCTCATCAATCATCTTCGTCACTTCCTCAAAAAACTCAATCAAATTAGTAAGACACAACCTCCCCTTCACAAAACCATGTTGTCTCTCGCTAATAAGTTCGTTTGTTTCCAAATGGGAGTAAATCCTGTCCTGAAGAATCCTCTAATAGTTTCCCTACCACTGACGTAAGGCTCACCGGCCTGTAATTTCCTGGATTATCCTTGCTACCCTTCTTAAACAAAGGAACAACATTGGCTATTCTCCAGTCCTCTGGGACCTCACCTGGAGCCAATGAGGATGCAAACATAGTAAAACATCCCATGGCGCTTCACAGGAGCATCATCAAATAAAAGGTAACACCGAGCACATAAGGAGATTAGACCAGGTGACCAAAAGCTTGGTCAAAGAGGTAAGTTTTAATGAACATCTTAAAAAAAAAAAAGTTTATGAGTGAGTTCCAGAGTTTAGGGCTCAGCAGTTGAAGGCACGGCCGCCAATGGTGAAACAGTGGAAATCAGGGATGCTCAAGAACATAATTGAAGGAGTGCAGAGATCACAGGGGGTTGTGTAGGACTGGAGGAAGTTCTGAGATAGGGAGGGGTGAGGCCATGGAAGGATTTGAAAACAAAGCTGAAAATTTGAAAAGAAAATTGAAACTTTACCAGACCAGGAGCTAATGTAGGTCAGCAAGAACAGGGGTATATACATTTTCTGCCTCAGTCAGTAACCCTGGAAGTGAATCCTATTGCTTCACAACTCTTAGGAAGTTTCCCACGCCCTCTGTCTAAATCTCACATTTAATCTTGTATTCTTTCCCCTCATTCAAGTGCTAGGAACAGCCTGCTTCTACATACCATGAGGATATCTCTAAATACTTCAGCTCACCACCATTTGAAAACAACTTTAGTGCAGTGTCATGCCTTGTATCAAAAGTTGGAGTCAAAAGGATCTCCCGGACAGATTATAAAGTGAAGCGGAGTTTATTTAACAGTCGAGTGGATAGGAGCAATCCGTGCAAGTTTTGTGCTCACCACTCGTTAACAAGACTAAGCACGAAATCTAGGCTGACACTGCACTGCAGTATTGAGACATTAAACAGTCTGCCCTTTCAGATGAATGTAAAAAGATTCCGTGATGCTATTTCGAAGAACTGCACAGGAGATTTTCCCGGTGTCCTGGCCAATATTTATCCCTCAACCAACATGACATGCAAAGAACATCACATTGTTGATTGCGGGATCTTGCTGTGCACAACTGCCTGCATTACTATAGTGACTACACTTCAGAAGTACTTCATTGGCTGCATAGGTGCTACATAAATGCATGTCTTTTTTCTTTTCACACGCAAAGGGCTCATCCCTCAGCGGAACATCTCAATAAGGAACGGTTAAAAGAAGTTATGCTAAACCTTGTCATGAGGTGGCATTTGAGAACAATTAACAAATAGCAGCAGGAGTAGACCCTTCAGCCCAGCTCTGCCATTCAATACTGATCACTGCTGATTTTCAGTTTCAACTCCATTTTCCTGCCCACTCCAGATCGCCCTCGATTCCCCCGAAACCCCAAAAATCTGTCAATCGAAGCCCTAAATATAGAATCATAGAGTCGTACAGCATAGAAACAGGCCCTTTGGCCCACGCCGACCATAATGCCTATCTACACTAATCTCACCTGCCTGCATTAATCCCATATCCCTCTATGCCTTGCTCACTCAAGTACCTGTCCAGATGCCTCTTAAATGTTGCTACTGTTCCTGCCTTCACCACCTCCTCTGGCAGCTCATTCCAGATACCCACTGTGCTTTGTGTGAAAAACGTACCCCTTTGATCCCCTTTAAACCTCCTCCCTCTCACCTTAAATCTATGCCCTCTAATTTTAGTCACCCCTACCATGGGAAACAGACTCTGGCTATCTACCCGATCTATGCCTCTCAATTTTATATACCTCTATCATGTTCCCCTCTCAGCCTCCTTCGCTCCAGGGAAAACAGACTCAGCCTATCCAATCTCTCTTTATAACTCAAGCCCTCCAAACCAGGCAACATCCTTGTGAATCTTTTCTGCACCCTCTCTAGCTTAATCACATCTTTCCTGTAGTGTGGCGACCAGAACTGCACACAGTACTCCAAATGCAGCCTAACCAACATTATGTACAACTGTAACATGACGTCCCAACTGTTGTACTCAATGCCTCGGCTGATGAAGGCAAGCATGCCATATGCCTTCTTCACCACCCTGTCTACCTGTGTTGTCACTTTCAGGGAACTATGTACTTGCACCCCAAGGTCTCTCTGCTCAACAACACTCCCCAGGGCCCTGCCATTCACTGTATATGTCCTGCCCTGGTTTAACTTCCCAAAATGCATCACTTCACACTTATCTGCATTAAATTCCATTTGCCAATCCCTTGCCCACTTTCCCAGTTGATCTATATCCTGTTTTAACCTTAGACAACCTTCTTCACTGTCCACTATACCACCAATTTTGGTGTCATCTGCAATCTCACTAATCATTCCCCTTACATTCACATCCAAGTCATTAATATATATGACAAACAACAGAGGGCCCAGCACCGATCCCTGCGGCACACCGCTGGTCACCGGCCTCCAATCTGAAAAACAACCCTCCACTACCACCCTCTGCCTCCTATCACCAAGCTAATTTTGTATCCAATTTGCTAGCTCACCCTGGATCCCATGCGTTCGAACCTTCTGGGCCAGCCCACCATGCGGGACCTTGTCAAAGGCCTTGCTAAAGTCCATGTAGACAACGTCCATTGCACTGCCCTCGTCAATCCTCTTGGTCACCTCCTCAAAAAACTCAATCAAATTCGTGAGACATGATTTCCCACGCTCAAATCCATGCTGACTATCCCTAATCAGACCTTGCCTTTCCAAATGCATATAAATCCTGTCTCTCAGAATCCCTTCCAATAACTTTCCCACCACTGATGTAAGGCTCACCGGCCTGTAGTTCCCCGGCTTACCCCTGCTGCCCTTCTTAAATAAAGGCACAACATTAGCTATCCTCCACTCTTCCGGTACCTCACCCGTGGCTAACGATGATACAAAAATCTCTGCCAGGGACCCAGCAATCTCCTCCCTTGCTTCCCACAGGATCCTAGGATACACCCGGTCAGGCCTTGGGGATTTATCCACCTTAATGCACTTCAAAACCTCCAACACCTCCTTTGTAATGTTGATATGCTCCAGGACATCGGTGTTCCCTCCCATTGAACTCACTAGCTTCCATGACCTTCTGCACAGTAAATATGGACGAGAAATATTCATTTAAGACCTCACCCATTTCCCGTGGCTCCACACAGATTGCCACACTGATTCTTAAGGGGACCTACTCTCTCCCTAGCTACCCTTTTACTCATAATATACTTATAGAATCTTTTAGGATTCTCCTTTATCTTATCTGCCAGGGAAATCTCATGGCCCCTTTTCGCCCTCCTAATTTCCTTCTTAACTGTAGTCCTACATCCCCGAGACTCCTCGAGTGACTCGCTCGATCCCAGTTGTCTATACCTGACATATGCCGCCTTCTTTGTCCTAACAAGACCCTCAATATCCCTAGTCAGCCAAGGTTCCCTAAACTTGCCAGCCTTGCCCTTCCATCTAACAGAAACATGCCGGCCTTGAACTCTTCCTATCTCACTTAGAAAAGCCTCCCACTTGCCAGATGTCCCTTTACCTGTAAACAGCCTCTTCCATTCAACTTTTGAGAGTTCCTGTCTGATGCCATCGAAATTAGCCTTCCCCCAATTTAGGACTTCAACCTGAAGACCAGTCCTATCCTTTTCTATAACTATCTTGAAGCTAATAGAGTTATGGTCACTGGTCCCAAAGTTCTCCCCCACTGACACATCAACCACCTTCCCATCCTCATTTCCTAAGAGGAGGTCGAGTGTAGCCCCTTCTCTAGTAGGGCCATCCACATACTGCTTCAGAAAGCTATCCTGCACACACTTAAATTCTTCCCTTCTGATCCCTTGGCACTAAGGCAGTCCCAGTCAATACTAGGAAAGTTAAAATCACCCACGATTACAACCCTATAATTCCTACACCTATCTGTGATTTCCCTACATATATGCTCCTCCACTTCCCTCTGACTATTGGGGGGCCTATAGTATAATCCCATCAAAGTGATCACCCCTTTCTTAGTTCTAAGTTCTACCACATGGCCTCGCTGGACATTCCCTCCGGGATATCCTCTAAGTACTGCCGTGATGTCCTCCCTAATCAAGAGTGCAAGTCCCCCTCCTCTCTTACCTCCACCTCTGTCACGCTGGAAGCATCAGTACCCTGGAACATTGAGCTGCCAGTCCTGCCCATCCCTCAACCATGTTTCCGTAATAGCTATATCACAATCCCATATACTGATCTATGCTCCGAGTTCATCTGCCTTACCTGTAAGGCTTCTTGCATTAAAGTAAATGCAATTTAGCCTACCAGACCTTCCATGCTCCCTGTCCTGCCCCTGCCTGGCCTGCCTACTGGACTTGCTCGCTTTAACCTCTACATTTGCCTCAACTATTTCATCGGAGAGACTACTACTTTGGGTCCCACTCCCCCCGCAAGACTAGTTTAAACCCTCCCGAGTAGTACTAGCAAACCTCCCCAGAAGGATATTGGTCCCCCTCCAGTTTCGATGCAACCCGTCCTTCTTGTACAGGTCACCTCTGCACCTGAAGAGATCCCAATGATCCAAGTAGCTGTAGCCCTCCCGCCTCCACCAGCTCTTCAGCCACGCATTCATATACTCAGTGATGAAGCATCCACAACCTCCTGGGCTAGAGAATGCCAAAGATTCACAACCCTTTGAGTGAAGAAATTTCTCCTCATCTCAGTCCCAAAGGATCAGCGCCCTATCCTGAGACTGTGCCAGTGTTCTAGACTCCCCAGCTAATGGAAACACCCTCCGTGTCTACCCTGTCAAGCCTCTTCAGAATCTTGTCTGTTTCAATAAGATCACCTCGCATTCTTATAAACTCCAGAGAGTATAGACCGAATTTACTCAGCCTCTCATCATCGGGACCAATCCAATCAACCATCGCTGCACCACCTCCAATACAAGGACATCCTTCCTTAAACATGGAGACCAAAACTTCAGGTGTGGTATCACCAAAGCCCTATAACAATTATAGCAAGATCTTTGCAATAAAAAAAGACCAACATGCTATTTGCCTTCCTAAAGCTTTACTGTAACTTTGTGCCAACATTGCTTTCTTTCTACAAGTATACCAAGTCCCTCTGATCATCATTTACAGGTTTCACACCTTTTATAAAATATTCTGCTTTCCTATTTTTACTACCAAAGTGAATAATCTCACATTTTCCTACATTATGCTCCATGTCACCTTGTTGCCCTCCTCAGAGCTTACAGTCCTATAGTCAGCAAACTTAGATACATTAATCTCTGTCTTTTCATCTAAGTTATTAATATAGATTGTAAATAGCTTGGGGGTCGGTTAGCTCAGTTGGCTGTAAGGCTAGAGCATGATGCAGAAAGACACCAACAGCGGGAGTTCAATTCCCAGATCAGCTGCGGTTGTTCATGGTGGTCTGCCTCCTCGCCTTACCCCACACTTGGAGTGCTGACCCTCAAGCTATACATCACCAACTGTCTCTCTCTCTCTCTCTCATGGGAAGCTATGCCAATGGCCCTTTGGAATTATGGTTTACCAGACCGATTCCTGGGATGGCGGGACTGATGTAGGAGGAGAGATTGAGTCGGTTAGGATTATATTCGCTGGAGCTCAGAAGAGTGAGGGAGGGATCTCATAGAAACCTATAAAATTCTGACAGGACTTGACAGGGTAGATGCAGGAAGGATGTTCCCAATGGTGGGGGAGTCCAGAACCAGGGGTCATAGTCTAAGGATACGGGGTAAACCTTTCAGGACTGAGATGAGGTGAAATTTCTTCACCCAGAGAGTGGAGAGCCTGTGGAATTCGCTACTACAGAAGTTGATGCCAAAACATTGTATGTTTACAAGAAGGAGTTAGATATAGCTCTTGGGTTTAAAGGAATCAAATGATATGGGACAAAAGTGGGAACAGGTTACTGAGTTGGATGATCAGCCATGATCGTAATGAATGGAGGAGCAGGCTCCAAGGGCCGAATGGCCAACACCTGCTCCTGTTTTCTATGTTTCTATGGCTAAAGCAAATAACCAAGACCCCAGCAGATCCTTGCAGCACTCCACTAATTACAGCCTGCCAACTTGAAAATGCCCCGTTTATCCCCAAGTCTCAAATCTGATTAGCTTTTAATGGAGAGAAGTGCAATAGGCAAAAGGATTGGAGTCTTCAGCAAAGAATGAATAGCGATGAGAGGGAGGTGTAGTTACCATCAGGAGCAGCACCTATTGTATCCAATAGAATCAGTTATCCTATTGTCCCTTTCCTACACTTTCCGTACCATTACCATATTACTTTAAACAACTTGCTGCTATTTAAATACATGTTCAAATAGAATGTAAAGTCTCAAATTACCAATAATACATTGGCAGAACCCTAAACTACAGCAGACAATGACTGACTCCTGAATAAAAGTGAGGTGAGGCTTTCCTCAGGACAAGTAGGAGGAGACGGATAGCTACACAGCCACTGTCCCCTACTCACATACCAAAAACAAAAACAGACCAATATTAAAACCACCCAGGACAAAGCAGCCTGCTTGACGGGCATCCCATCCACAAACATTCACTCCCTCTACCACCGACGCACAGTGGCAGCAGTGTGTTACAAGATGCACTGCAGCAATGCGCCAAGGCTCCTTAGACAGCACCTTCCAAACCTACGACCTCTACCAACTACAAGAACAAGGGCAACAGATACATGGGAACATCACCACCTGCAAGTTCCCCTTCCATGTCACACACCATCTTGACTTGGAACTATATCGCCATTCCTTCAGTGTAGCTGGGTCAAAATCCTGGAACTCCCTTCCTAACAGCACTGTGGGTATACCTACCTCACATTGACTGCAGCAGTTCATTCAAGAAGGCAGCTCACCACCACCTTCTCAAGGGCAATTCGGGATGGGCAATAAATGCTGGCCTGGCCAGCAGCGCCCACATCCCATGAACAAATAATTTTTTAAAAGGTTATTACCCATCACCCAAGTATTTTCAATAGAAACCTGCTGAAAAGAGAGCTCACAGTGTATCTTACTCAGAGGCAAACGCCAGTTTCTTAAGTTGTAGACGCTGGACCTGACAAAGCTGAATTCTCTTAAACAGCAGCAAAGTGAAAGAAATTGGTTAATGCAATTATCCACCTGGAACACTAAAACTGGCACGATCCTGAGGTTCATGTTTTTTACCAAACATGAATATTGGGGGAAATTAAAGTGTAGAATTTAAAAGGAAAGCGACCCTGCGCCCAATTGGAAATAGAGAGTGACCAGGGCCGGATACCGAGACTCACCGCCGTCACCTGCTGCTTCATTATTGCTGGAACAGCGAAAAACAGAACCATGCCGGACACAAGCAGCAAGACTCCGGCCACCGCCACAATCCTCGGCCGGACCTTCATATCGCCTATGCTAAAGACCGAGTCCCCGTTACTGGAAAAGCAGAAACAACCTTTAGTTTATTAGGGAACATTAGCTGAACAGCAAAAGTTTTACAACATATTCGGACAACGCAGGTACTATTAACTGAAGCTCCGCTTTGGTTCCGAACCTTATAAAACCTCCAAATATGAACAAGTCCAACCCTTTTCCCCGACCCCGCTTTATTAACACCCATCCTTTATTGTCACAGTGGGCAAAACTCAGACCAACAGCAGCAATCTTGCCAAACGCTGATGTAACTGTTCAGATTTGATCATGTGACATTGGATCACACGGCATTCGATCATGTGACAGTACTCAAAATCACATGGTAATTAATTCAGTGACATTTGCACATTGTTGTTACATTTATCTTTAAACTAGGCTCCTCTGCTCGTGGTTTAACTAAAACTTCCCAGAACTAGGAGAAGGATAAACCGGTGGCAGAGAAACCAAGGGTGGCATAAGAAGGGAAACCACAGCTGGAAAGAACTTCCACCAATAGAGTCAGTGTCATTTATGGCACAGAAGGAGGCTATTCAGCTCTCCATGGAGCAATCCAGTCAGTCCCACTCCATCCCTGTAACCCTGCAGGTTTATTTCCTTCAAGTGCCTATTCAATTTCCTTTTGAAATCATTGACTGTCTCCACTTCCACCACCCTTGTGAGCAGCGAGTTCCAGGTCATTACCACGCACTGCGTAAAAACATTCTTCCTCATATTCCCCCTGCATCTCTTGCCCAAAACCTTCAACCTGTCTCCCCTAGTCCTTGTACCATCAATTAACGGGAACAGTTTTTC
Organism: Heterodontus francisci; assembly: GCF_036365525.1. Lineage (NCBI taxonomy): Eukaryota > Metazoa > Chordata > Chondrichthyes > Heterodontiformes > Heterodontidae > Heterodontus > Heterodontus francisci. The sequence continues at coordinate 35,802 of NW_027140304.1, forward strand.
CTTGTCTAAATTATCTAAGCCTGTCATAATCTTGTACACCTCGATCAAATCTCCCCTCAGTCTTCTTTGTTTCAGGGAGAACAACCCCAGCTTCTCCAACCTAACACTGTAACTAAAATCCTCCATCCCTGGAACCATTCTGGCAAATTTCCTCTGCACCCTCTCAAGGACCCTCACATCCTTCCTAAAGTGTGGTATTTATGTCCTGTTGCAGGCAATTTGTATTACCCTCACTGTTTGCCACTTTTCCAAGTTTGGTATAATTGGCAAATGTTCTAATTCTACTCTGTATTCCAAGATCCAAGTCATTTATATATAGCAAAAAAAAGCAGTGGTCCCGGCACTGACCCTTGGGGAACACCACTGTCTACCATCCTCCAGTCTGAAAAACAACCATTTACCACAACTGTACATTTACCCCAACTCATTCTTTTCTGTCCTTAAGCGAATAGAAATAAATGAATATGAAATGATAGCCATTACAGAGACTTGGTTACAAGGTGACCAAGGCTGGGACCTGAATATTCACGGATATTTGACATTTCAGAAGGACAGGAGGAAAGGAAACAGAAGTAGGGTATTTCTGTTCATAAAGGATGAGATCAGTACTTTAGCAAGAAAGGATCTTGGTTCAGAAGATCAAGATGTAGAATCGGTTTGGGTGAAGATAAGAAATAGCAAAGGAAAGAAGTCACTGGAGGGAGTAGTTTATAGGCCCCCCTAACAGTATCTATAAAGTAGGACAGAATATACATCAGGAAATAATGGGAGCTTGCAAGAAAGATACAGCAAATATTGTGGGTGATTTTAACCTCCACATCAATTTGGACAAATCAAATTGGCAAAGGTGGCCTGGAGGACGAATTCATAGAGTATATTTGGGACAGTTTCTTAGAATAGGTTCTAGAACCTACTAGGTACCAGGCTATTTTGGATCTGATAATGTGTAATGAGACAGGAATAATTAAAGACCGTTCCTTCACTCTCACTGGGTCAAAATCCTGGAACTCCCTTCTTAACAGCTCCCGACTCTGAGCATCATCAGCAAATTTGGCTACAATACACTTGGTCCCTTCATCCAACTCATTAATACAAGTGGTAAATAATTGAGGCCCCAGCACTGATCCCTCTGGTACTTTTTTTAATTCATTCATGGGATGTGGGTGTCGCTGGCTAGGCCAGCATTTGTGACCCATCCCTAATTGCCCTTGAGAAGGTGGTGGTGAGCCACCTTCTTGAACCGCTGCAGTCCGTGTGGGGTAGGTACACCCACAGTGTTGTTAGGAAGGGAGTTCCAGGATTTTGACCTAGCAACAGTGAAAGAATGGCAATATAGTTCCAAGTCAGGATGGTGTGTGACTTGGAGGGGAACTTGCAGGTGGTGGTGTTCCCAGGCACCTGCTGCCCTTGTCCTTCTAGGTGGCAGAGGTCACAGTTTGGAAGGTGCTGTCGAAGGAGTCTTGGTGTGTTGTTGCAGTGCATCTTGTAGATGGTACACACTGCTGCCACTGTGCGTCAGTGGTGGAGGGAGTGAATGTTTAAGTTGATGAATGAGCTGTCAAGTTTTGTGAGTGTTGTTGGAGCTGCACCCATCCAGGCAAGTGGAGAATATTCCATCACACTCCTAACTTGTACCTCATAGATGGTGGACAGGCTTTGGGGAATCCGTAGGTTTGTTACTTGCCACAGAATTCCCAACCTCTGACCTACTGTTGTAGCCACAGTATTTATATGGCTGGTCCAGTTACGTTTCTGATCAATGGTAACTGCCCAGGATGTTGAAGAGCGATTCAGTGATGGTAAACCATTGAACAACAAGGGGAGATGGTTAGATTCTCTCTTGTTTGAGATGGTTATTGCCTGGCACTTGTGTGATGCAAATGTTACTTGCCACTTATCATGCTAACCTGAATGTTGTCCAGGTCATGCTGCATGTGGACACAGACTGCCTCATTTTCCGAAGAGTCACGAAAGGTGCCGAACGTTGTACAATCATCAGCAAACGTCCCCGCTTTTGATCTTCTGATGAAGGGAAGGTCATAGATAAATCAGCTAAAGATGTTTGGGATAAGAAGCAACAATGGGCTCCCATCTCCATGTCTCCTCCCTCAACCAGGCAAGGCTCTGAAGCCCCGTGACTCCCAAGCAGCATTATTAAAATTTAAAACTGAGAGTAAAATCTCTGTCAATGTTCTTGCGAGGGTGCAAAGGAGATTGGTTCCAGGGATGAGGGATACAGTGAAAGTGCACTCAGTGGTGACAATTATGAACCGAGACCCTCAGTCAGAACTGATCTGTATTTGTACTTTACACATCAAAACCATCAGGAACCAACCCAGGATCAGTCAAAGGGCAGCAGACCCAGAGTTTGGGCACTTCTCAGAGACTACGTGTCCGAGCTGCTCTCTCAGTCCCACTCCCACTCATCCCATATACCAACACCAAATGGAGTTCAGCGGTTCGAGAAGGCGGCTCACCACCACCTTCTCAAGGGCAATTAGGAATGGGTCACAAATGCTGGCCTGGTCAGTAATGCTCACATCCCATGAAAGAATTTTAAAAAGCCATCGGGAGAGGCAGCATCAATTACCAGGCAGGGTGTAGAAGGGAGTGCTTTGGGAATCGACTGAAGAGTAGGGGTAAAGATGCCAACACTGCAGGGGGAACCATACAAGGGGGGCAACAGGCAAGTGCCACCTCATCAGAGGTGACAAGTGGGTGAAGGGGGCGGTTGGGGGTGGGGACATTGACAGTGAAGGCCTTGCACTTAGGGGGAGGTCGCCTATCATGGGCCTCATTCATCCAGGCTTTGAGGTCCACATTGAGGAGGAAGGTGCAGCAGAACAGGAGGGAGGTCCAGGCACCAGCAGTGACACAGCAGCAACCTGTGAGCTCACAGGAGGATCATCACAGCTTCCAGACAGTGGAGAAGGGCGCAGAGTGGAAAGCCAACAACCTCCTTCATGCAGAAGAGGCTACCCTCCAGAAGGAGTCTACCGATCGAGGATAAACTACCTACAGATGTACGAGATGCAGTGCCAATGAAGACTCCATCTCTCCAAGGAAGCTGTCACTGACCAATGTGCTGTGATGCAGAACCTCATGCATGTGGCCATCAAGGCTCCTGCAGACCAGCCAGCAGCCTTTAGCAACAGGAAGGGCTTCCACTCCCTCAATGTACAACTTGTCTGTGACCATCATAAACAGATCCTACAGGTCTGTGTACGCTCCCCAGGAAGTTGCTACGATGCCTACATTTTAAGGCAGTCTCACGTGCCAGAGCATTTTCAGCCTTCCGGAATGGATCCTTGGAGACAAGTGCTACTCAATGAGAACATGGCTACTGACACATTTGAGGAACCCACACACAGATGCAGAGGAAAGATACTACCTGCTACAGGACAACACAAGCAAACATCGAGGCCACTGGTCTACTCAAGATGAGATTCAAGTTCCTCGATTAGTCCGGTGCAGTCTTTCGGTATCCCCCGGCAAGGGTCTCACGAGTCGTGGTGGTCTGCTGAGCTCTGCACAACCTGGCATTATAGAGGTGGTGAGGTGTTGGCCAGTGAGGATATCGAGGAACATGATACCTCCTCATGATACCAGATAAAGGATCTGAGCGACAATAGGAAATATGCCATGAGGTACATGCAAGGGAGGCTCGCAATGTCCTTATACATTTGTGTTTCCTTTGATCTTTACTATCAGTTTTAAGTTGACCAATAAAGTCATATCTTTATGCAGCCCTGTTGTCACCTTCCTTCCCTTAGCAAGAGGCAAGCCATCGCCCGGTGCCCAGGTACGCAGCGCTTAGCTGGCAAGGCTCAAGACTTGATCCCTCGAGGCATAATCCCTCACCTTGGGCCCCTTGACAGACAAGATTAACATGAAGCTCCTTCTCTACTTCTTCTTCTTTAGTTTAGTTTTAGTTTAGAGATACAGCACTGAAACAGGCCCTTCGGCCCACCGAGTCTGTGCCGACCATCAACCACCCATTTATACTAATCCTACACTAATCCCATATTCCTACCACATCCCCACCTGTCCCTATATTTCCCTACCACCTACCTATACTAGGGGCAATTTATAATGGCCAATTAGCCTATCAACCTGCAAGTCTTTGGCATGTGGGAGGAAACCGGAGCACCTGGAAGAAACCCACGAAGACACAGGGAGAACTTGCAAACTCCACACAGACAGTACCCAGAATTGAACCCGGGTCGCTGGAGCTGTGAGGCTGCGGTGCTAACCACTGCGCCACTGTGCCGCCCCTTTGACCTCCTTGTCTCGAGAGACAATGGGTAAGTGCCTAGAGGTGGACAGTGGTTTGTGAAGCAGCGCCTGGAGTGGCTATAAAGGCCAATTCTAGAGTGGCAGACTCTTCCACAGGCACTGCAGATAAAATTGGTTGTCGGGGCTGTTACACAGTTGGCTCTCTCCTTGCACTTCGGTCTTTTTTCCTGCCAACTGCTTCGACTCACCACTCTTTAGCCCCGCCTTTATGGCTGTCCGCCAGCTTTGGCGATCACTGGCAACTGACTCCCACGACTTGTGATCAATGTCACAGGATTTCATGTCGCGTTTGTAGACGTCTTTAAAGCGGAGACATGGACGGCCGGTGGGTCTGGTACCAGTGACGAGCTCACTGTACAATACATCCTTGGGGATCCTGCCATTTTCCATACAGCTCACATGGCCAAGCCATCTCAAGCGCCGCTGGCTCAGTAGGGTGTATATGCTGGGGATGTTGGCCGCCTCGAGGACTTCTGCGTTGGAGATACGGTCCTGCTACCTGATGCCAAAGATTCTCCGGAGGCAGCAAAAATGGAATGAATTGAGATGTTGCTTTTGGCTGACATACGTTGTCCAGGCTTGATACACTTGGACTTTTGTGTTCCGTGTCAGTGCGCCATTTTCCCACACTCTCTTGGCCAGTCTGGACATAGCAGTGGAAGCCTTTCCCATGCGCTTGTTGATTTCTGCATCGAGAGACAGGTTACTGGTGATAGTTGAGCCTAGGTAGGTGAACTCTTGAACCACTTCCAGAGCGTGGTCGCCGATATTGATGGATCGAGCATTTCTGACGTCCTGTCCCATGATGTTCGTTTTCTTGAGGCTGATGGTTAGGCCAAATTCGTTGCAGGCAGCCGCAATCCTGTCAATGAGTCTCTGCAGACACTCTTCTGTGTGGGATGGTAATGCAGCATCGTCAGCAAAGAGGAGTTCCCTGATGAGGACCTACCGTACTTTTGTCTTCGCTCTGACAGGGAAGATTGAAGAACCTGCCATCTGATCTTGTGTGGAGGAAAATTCCTTCTTCTGAAGACTTGAACGCATGTGAGAGCAGCAGGGAGAAGAAGATCCCAAACAGTGTAGGTGCAAGAACACAGACCTGTTTCACGCCACTCAGGATAGGAAAGGGGTCTGATGAGGCACCGCTATGCTGAATTGTGTCTTTCATATTGTCATGGAATGAGGTGATGATACTTGGTAGCTTTGGTGGACATCCGATCTTTGCTAATAGTCCGAAGAGACCATGTCTGCTGACAAGGTCAAAGGCTTTGGTGAGATCTATGAAAGCATCGTAGAGGGGCATCTGTTGTTCACGGCATTTTTCCTGTAGCTGGCAAAGGGAGAACAGCATGTCAATGGTGGATCTCTCTGCTCGAAAGCCACACTGTGCCCCAGGGTAGACACGCTCAGCCAGCTTCTGGAACCTGTTTAAAGCGACTCAAGCGAAGACTTTCCCCACTATGCTGAGCATGGAGATTCCACGGTAGTTGTTGCAGTCACTGCGGTCACCCTTGTTGTTATAGAGGGTGATGATATTGGCATCGCACATCTCCTGTGGTACTGCTCCCTCGTCCCAGCACAGGCAAAGCAGTTCACGGAGTGCTGAGAGTGTAGCTGGCTTGGCACTCTTGATTATTTCATGGTAATGCTGTCCTTCCCGGGAACGGCTTCCAAAGGGCATATTAAAGAGGAAGGAGATCTTGTGAGATAAAATCTTATCTTTATTATCCCTGACAACAAACACTACCCTTTCTATTTACATTTAGACATTCACCAGTGAGTCCCGAGTGCTTCTACATGCAATTCTTTATTCTTCGGCGTATACTGCTACGTGGTGCTCCCCCTGCGCTGTCAGCTGAAGTGGAGGCAGGCTGCTGACCTTACAGTCCTTTGGCTAGGGATGATCTTGGCAGTTGTCCTCTGGATGCCTGAGGCCTGAAGGGCCCCGGCATGCTGAGGACTTCCTGCACAGAAGCAGTACCACCCTCTGTCGTCAGGGACGAAGGATGATCTAGCGCCAGTGGCAGAGGGGCTGAGGAACTGCTGCCCACACCAGGAGCACTCTGAGAGGAAAGCCCAGCTGTAGGAGGCAGCAGCTCCTTCTCCCTTGTAAGGCAGACTTGTGCCTCCCTGCTGACCCGAGAAAGTAGAGTACCTGGTGGTGACTCCCTCGATCAATCACTTGAAGAGGAAGTAGGATGGCCACCTGACAGAAATAGACTTGCAGGGCTAAGGGCTATGGGAATCGAGCAGGGAATGAGACAGACAGCATAGCTCCATGGAGAGCCGGCCTGGACTCAATGGGCCAAATGGCCTCCTTCTGTGCCATAAATGACTCTACGACTCTATGACCCCTCTTGCCTTGCCACTGCTGCCTTGAGCTCATGGTCAAGCCAAGGGTATAAAGTGTCTGCACATATGTCCTGCAGACAGAGTGCTCTGCTGGATGTGGCTGTCCAGGAGAGCCACGAATCTCTCAGTGGAGGACGTCACTTGTGCACGTCGGAGATAGCGCAGCACTTAAGGCCTGGATGGACTCCTCCTTTGTCTATGCTTGGGCACGCATAGCCTCTGACATCTCTGCCGGATGTTGCTTGACCTCTTGCTGCAGCTTCAGGATGTCCCATGATGCTTCTGAGACCACAGACGCATCATGATCCTAGAGCTCAGCATGGGCCTGGCTTCCCACAGTCCTCTGACTGTCAGTGGCCTGGGTTGTCAGGGTCTTTATCAGGTGTTCGGGCGCATCCATGCTGTGTTCACCAGATTGTGTGACAGAATCTAACAGTGAGCACATACCTACCAACATGAGAGTATCTGTACTGGTGGAGGGTGCGGGGGTATGAGGTGACGGTGCAGCCTCTGAGGCTTTGTCCTCCCCCTCAGGCTCTCCCACTGACTCTACAGCTCTTTGTTGATGTTCTGCATGACATGCGTGAGAGAAGAGAGACATCGAAGAGTCAAGAGCCTCCCCTGCCAACATTCCAAATACCCATACGTTGGAGCTTCCTGTAGGCACCGGATGCCTCATGAGAAACATAGATCCATTGCTGCAGATGCACCCTGTGCTCAATGACAACTTTACTCACCATCTTGGGAATGTGCCCTACTCTCCGTCCGCAAAGCACTGTCCATCCTGCAGCCATGCCAGTTCCACAGCCTCCTCCTCCATTAAGGTCAAGACATGCAGATTTGGCAGTCCACCACCAGTCTTGGCCCACCCTCTGCGATTGTACGTTATCTTCTTCTGCCGACACAAAGGCAAATTTTGTTGGTCTCCCAGCGAGGACAAGCCCAAGACATATGCTGGTGGTAGTCCAGCTTTTACTGATGGGGGCACACAAATACCTCCTGCTAGTGGCCCCTTTCCAGGGTATTTGTGGAGGTATTCAATAACAAATGGGTGCCTTTCAAATCCATTTAGCCATGCCTCAGGGAGCATGTCTTAATGCCGTTACCCTTTGCTCATGACTAGTTGGGCACTCCCTCTCCATGCAACATGGCCTTCCACTCTGACACAGGTAAGTCCCAAGAGGTCAAAAGTATATGAGGTACTCACTTGCAGCTGGAACGAGGTCGTTAAGTTGCTTATGGTCCTGGATCCAGGTCTTTGGGGTGACCCACGGCTGCTGACTTCCTCCACTTTCTGCAACCAGGCTTGCTTGGTCAGGCAAGACAGTCTCCACTTACAATTCCATGGGAAGAGAACATCCTGCCTTTCCCTGGCAGCCTGGAGGAGAACCTGGAGGGAAGCATCACTGAAGCGTGGGGCTATCCAGTGTCTTCTTTCTGCCATTGTTGTATTTCCTCTCCCCTGAAGAAATCCTTGGAGTTGCAAATTGTACATTGATTGCAGGGAAGGTGGCCCTATAAATATGGCACCAGCACCTGTTGTCGCGTCAGCTGGTGCCATCGTCACCATCACTTCACTGGACAGCCTTTGCGCAGGTCGCCCATTCATGGCCCAAACGGAAGCCATGGCCACTTCCGGTCCAGACATCGGGACCTGCAGCTTCCAATCAAAATCCAGCCTATTAACTCTGCTTCTCTCTCCACAGATGCTACCAGACCTGCTCCAGACTGACGGTGACAGCATAAGACTGAAAGAAATAGTCATAAATATAGTGGTGAGCGCAATATTGACATCAACAGTTTTTTAAAAGAGAAACACAGGCTCCAGATGATTGGCAATGTAATCCAGGCCAGGCTAATACACCAAATACTCACTGTTAGGATGATATATTAGACTTATGCCCTGTCTGCCCTTTCAGGGGGACAAAAAACATCCCGTTGCACTAATTTGAAGAAGTACACAAAGTACTTCCTGGCAAAAGTTCTTCCTGGTATCCTGGCCAATGTTATTTCTCAATGAACATCAATAAAGAAAAAACATGAATGATCAACATGTTGTTTTTGAGACCTCATTATCAGCAACGTGGCAACTGTGTTTCCCATGTTACCACAGTGCTTACACTTCAAAAGTACTTCATTGGCTGTAAAGCACTTTGGGACATCCTGAGGTGGTGAAAGTTGCTATATAAATGCAAGTCCAACTGCCAGTCCAACCTTTCCTCTATTGCATCTCATGCAGAATCTTTTATTTTCTGTTGGTCCCGGCATCTGTTCACTGGTCCTTTCCGACTGGCTTGATTTCCCACCAGATCCAGTCAGTCCTCCTTCCACCTCTGCCGTTTCTTCTTCTTTAACAATTTGTCTACAAGCTGCAGTTCAAGGAAGTGGGGACGAGGGGAGTGCTGAAACAGATATCTCCGCGAAGGAGCGAAGAGTTAAGAAGAAAACAGAGGCATGACCAAAATAAAAAATTGATTAAAATGTGAATTGATAAGCGGGGGAGAAAAAAAGCAGGACTGGGATCGAAGAATATTGCTATGGAAAAGTGGAATATCATCACTCCTTTCATTTCCATGATCAAAGATTGCCTGCTGCTTTTAGACATTTTTCATTAAGTTACTTAGCCTTCCTTCCCTTTGAAGGAGTTCTAACACTTTGTCAGGATCACTTTTTGCTGTACAGGGTACAGATTGGAGGAAGAGCTACAAATTGCTTGCTTTGTTTCATTTGGCATATTTGTACAATTTCCATCTGAAGTAGCCATTTTCGTATTTACTCTTAGGGAAAGGGGAGCTCGGGGCTGTGTCCATTTATGTGGCTCTTCCCCTTTGTGCCACATATTACAAGTTTCAGTGTCTGAATGCACAGGACCCATATCCTGCTGTATATCCTGGAATATTGCATGCCTAGGGCTTTACCTCACCCCATCCTACTGAGGCCTTTGTCTATGCCTCTGACACATCAACATGTGATTTTTGTCAAAACTTTTTCAGCTAGTCTACCCATCTAAACCCCAAGCAAGCATCAACTTGTTCCAAACCATGTAGCCCATATTCTCTCCTGCAAAAAGTCTTGCATATCAATTAGCCCTGTCTTGCCACCCTTTACTGCTCTTCATACATTGATATGAAAATTCTCACCCTTGTTATCAAATCCTTTCACGACCTCACTCCATCCTACCTTTGTAATCTTTCCGCCTACATCTCAACACATGTTCTTTGCTCTTCTAACTCTTATCTATCATGTCATGTCACGTCACATCACATCATGACACATCAGGTCATGTCTTGTCACCTCATGTCAGATTACCTCAGGTCTTGTCATGTCACATCCTCCGTTCCACTGTCCCTCACTGACTCCACACCACCTTTGTTATAAGTGTAATGAGTTCTTTATGTTGTCTTATGCAACATAATGAAATGCACGGAGTCCCCTTCCTTAAACCTAACAGGTTTATTAACAGTTAAACTATTATATACATTACAGAGCAAACTATATACAGAACCTTTGTCCAGGGTGTTACAGTTGCAGAGTGACTTGTAGTCACATCACTACATCCTGGTACTTAGCTCATTAGCATACTGAGTTCTTAAGGCGATCATTTAACATCCCCTTTCTTTCCAAAGTTAAGCCGCACGCTACAAGTAAAGACACATAAAATTAGATAACATTATAATTAATTATACGGAGTAGAGATTATAAAATTTACAGATATATATAAGGATAGGGATTGTGAAATTTACAAGTGCAGAGGCTTTAAAGTCCACATGTCATTATATTGGTTTGACAACGCTTGCTTGGGGAATTTGCGTCTCATCTGTTGCTATTTTTCCTGAGGTTTCTTCCTTTCTGCGTTCAGTTCCTGTTGCTCTGCCTTCAGCCTGCGAATATACTCTGTTGCTTTTCTCAAGATGACCACTTTTGAGGCCTTGTCCTTCTTGGAACGTTCCGGCACGTCATCTCAAAGAGCCAACAGACATTCCTTCTTTGCCTTTTCAGAACATTGCATGTCTTTTGCCTATGCTCATCGCCCGCGTTTGAAGGCCTGGGGCTGAAGGTCGAGGACTTGTTGGGGGAGGAGTACTTGGCCTCATGGAGGTACCTGTTGATTCTGGCTTGTTTTGATGCTGGCGGTTCTCCAGAGAGCAGAAGTGAAGGCGCAGCGTAGTTGTGCTGTTGCTGGATTTCCAGACTGACCGTTTGATGCTGGCTAGAGTCTGCGAGCAGGTTCCAGTCCTTGGAAATTTCTCCTTTGCAATGCTCCTCACTGCCAGCCTTTGCTTCTCAGTGGTTACAATGTCAATTTCTTCTTCTGAGCCACTGGAGCACGAAGAAACACTGCATTTTGACAAAGAACCTTTGGGTCTTCATTCTCTTTGTATGGCATCTCTGAGAAGGGGCTGCTACTCTCCGAACCAGAACCACTGAAATCCTGGAAGAATATGACTCAATCTCAGACATCAGGTGCAGTCTCTGACATCCCTGAGGTGCAGTATGGCATCGCCTTTGACGTCTCCTATGGCGTCGTACCTGTCTGGATACATTTGCTGTAAGCCATGGACTGATTCAGTCCAGAGACCCTTGGTCTCTTCTGCTGTAATGGGTAAATTGATGATCTTGTGGATAGTTATGATGTTGAGGTCCTTACATGCTGGTAGTCCTGTCACAGCTGGGTGCTTGTATCTACAAGGTAAAATATTTGTGGTTTCCATGCTGACTTGCCGTAACTGCATTGCATTGTTAGTGTGTCACTGCAAGGGATGGGTGACCCATTGTATGAAGTTAACTTTACAGTTGTCGGCTGTATCATTAATTTCCAACAACTCCGGTACATATCCTTCAGGATTCGGATTGGTAGGATATTTGCACTAGCTCCAGTGTCAATCTTAATCATGAGTATATGTTTGCCAACTTCCTTTGGGCACATGATGTTAATGGTAGCGAAAGCTTCCAGTGGTTTGACTTCATCAACACAATGCGTCAAGTTCACAATGTGGAATGCCTGCTCATCTTTTGGCTGAGAATTGCTCCACTCTGAGTTTTGTCTCAAGTCTGTCTCGCTGTGGACTTCATGTATCAGCTTGCATTTCTGCAGGTCTCTGGAGCTCCCCTTACTGCAGTTGTCCTGTTGCTGCACCTGCTTGCTGTTTGTTTGTGTGTTACTGTGACTTCCGGCTGCATCGTTGGAGCCAGATTTCTTGTATAGGCAGGCCCAGTGTCCTGTTGCACTGCACGCCTTGTACAGATCTTGGAATGCAGGACAACTTCAAATGAGTGGGACAAACCACACTTAACACACATTTTGCTTGTTCTTTGTGACCTGGTTATGGCACTGATACTGTTGACTTCACCCAGTGCTTGCAGATGCTGTTGTCCAGCTCCAATGGCTTCATATTTCCTGCCATCTTCTCGCAGCGCATCAATTCTGTGACCTTTCTTTTTCCCCCAAGAGGTCTTTTTGAAACGTATCAATGGGAGTTGAGGAAATCACCAGCTCTATTAGTTGCTCCAACAGCCCAGTTTCTGAAAAGTCACATTCATTGCCAGCATTCCAGCATTTCTGTTTTTTTTTCAGATTTCCAGCGTCCACAGTATTTTGCTTTAGTGTTCTGCCCTCTAGTTTCCATTTCTCTTGCTCCCTCTGTTGTCTGCCTCCTCAGTGGCAACAACGGTTCCTCTATATATTGGGTGAGGAATATGTTGAGGGCACCATCTGTGGCCAATTTTTTTGGTTTTATGATTGCAAAGAGGAAATTGCCTTTTGCTCACTGTGAGCTTCAGTCACCTGTGGTAGGTTTAGTTGACTCCTCTTACTTTGCTTGACTGCTAAGATCAATTACATTTCTTGTGCCATCAGATGCTATGCACAGGGTCATGGGGTTTGCATTGACTGCCCTGGCTACCTCCTTCCACTGGGTATGAGTACATCGCCAAAATCATGTGCCTTGCTAAATTCCTACTTACATTGAAAACCAACATTTTCACCCAGAACTTTGGTCACCGCCTATGACCTTTTCCTGAGTCTTTGGTCTGTGTCTGATTTTCCCCCAACAAACCAACAAAGTGCCATTGGACATTTCAATACATTGTTGTAGCCGTTACATTCTTTTGGAATTAGCTGGATTGAAGCACAAGGCCAAGAGATGAAAGAGCAGTGACCTGCGTCATCCAATGCCGACAAAAATTATGTGACACAGGAAACTGTATACCGTTTCAAATTCTGTCTGTGAAAATTAACAGACATCTATTCTTAAATTTCCAAATTAACATTAAACCAGAATGCATATCTAATGCCAGACATGCACATTTGTTATAGACAGCAAAGAATCTGCCATTCTAATGTATTTCATTTAGGAACTGATAATTCATTATTTCATTTTTTTCATGAGTCCCTCAGGGATCCTCATCCTGAAATGAAAAGGTCATATTATCTAAGTGCGTCATTTTGAATGCTAAATCTCAGAATTTTACACAGTGGTTTGTAAAACAATTTTTCTCGCAATATGTTCAAAGTAACTGTTACAATTTGGGCTCTCTCCCAACACGTCTAACTTAGGTTCACAGCAGAACATTCATTTCCATTAATATGCTGAACTGTTTATGAACTAAAATTTGTCCCCTTATATATTTTCCGAATGGGATATGAGGGGGTTTGATAGAGTTGATCGGGAAAAGGTGTTTCCAGTAGAAGGAGAGTCGGCAACCAGAGGATAAAAATTTTAAGTAATTGGCAAAAGAACCAGAGAGGCAATGAGGAGAATTTTTTATGTGCTGCCTGAAAGGGTGGTAGAAGCAGATTCAATAATAACTTTCAAAAGAAAATCTGATAGACACTTGAAAAGGAGAAATTTGCAAGACTGTATAGAGCCAGCATGGACTCGATGGGACGAATGGCCTCCTTCTATACTGCAAATGACTCTATGACTCTAAGAAAGAGCAGGGGAGTGGGACTTATTGAATAGCTCTTTCAAAGAGCCAGCACAGCCATGATGGACAGAATGGCCACCTTCTGTGCTGTATCATTCGATGACTTTATGAACATACTATGAGACGTCAATTACCTTTTTCCTACAGAATTAAAGGTTACCTTTTTACTCTATGCATTAGAGACTTCTTGGGCTACTCCATATTCACCTTTCCACTTCAAAATACATTAAATATAGTCAGACTAAAGTAATCATCAGATTTTTTTATGTGAGGTAATTACATTGGAGCATAAGAATACTGCCAGAGATTTGAGACGATATTTTTATTTGTGGCTGGTTTAACATGAGAAGTGCACTTCCACATGCCAGGGTGACCCCGCCTTAATTTTCTCACCTCAATCTTATTTTAATATTATTGGCACTTTGTTGTGAGCTCACCTCTGTGAGGGGGAGAAATCCTGGAATTAAGTGGTGGTAGCAACTCAAATCGCCTAGCAACTATTTCAGTCTGGCCACAATGTCTGAGGCTGATGGTCGTTCAAGACACTGAACCTCCAAATTTCCAACTGAGGTGTTACTGGTTGAAATCTGACAAAAGAGAACTCAGCTTTTTGGCACTGAAGGAAGGAGATCCAGGAAGGGTAGTGTCATGCCCAGTACAGGCATGTCTTATTAATAACTTTAAACGTGGACTATATTCATTCAGTATGGCATCTTCTGGAACTGAATTTTCTTTTTGTTTTAAACGAACCACAATGGACATTAAGAGTGGACAATGGGCTGCAAGGATGGCCACCAAAGGTCAGCTGACCTTAACCTGTATATTCAAAAACTGACTCCCAGCCTGAAAGGACAAAAGAATAGTGGCGGCACAGTGGTGCAGTGGTTAGCACTGCAGCCTCACAGCTCCAGGGACCCGGGTTCAATTCTGGGTACTGCCTGTGCGGAGTTTGCAAGTTCTCCCTGTGGCTGCGTGGGTTTTCACCGGGTGCTCCGGTTTCCTCCCACAGCCAAAGACTTGCAGGTGATAGGTAAATTGGCCGTTGTAAATTGCCCCTAGTGTAGGTAGGTGATAGGGAAAATGGGATTACTGTAGGGTTAGTATAAATGGGTGGTTGTTGGTCGGCACAGACTCGGTGGGCCGAAGGGCCTGTTTCAGTGCTGTATCTCTAAATAAATAATACCTTCCAGACTAAGAGGTGTCATCAACATTCATCCTGAAACCATCAGGAGACATTCCTGAATTGAATGGGTTTCCCCGGAAACAAAGAAGATGATTGTCTTAACCCTCCTCAGGATGAATAGCTTATAACAATAAACAGGATGAGGCTAATTAACCTAGACCCCCTACCATATTTGGAAAAGGAACTGTGAGAGGTAACATGGTAGGGCAACTATGTTGGTCTTTTTAAAAAATCTTTTAAAATACAGACAGCAGAAAGCAGACAAGGCAGTACCATCGTGCCTTAAAAGAACTGGAGGCTGTAATGTCTTAAAGTCTCCGAACCTGTTCCTTTTCAAGTCCACTAGTACAAAAAAAACCCTCCAACCATCTTCATGACCTGCTGGGAAATCCACCCTCTTCAGGAGAATCCTGCAACGACTTCAATATATAACTCTGGCTATCGAACCCACCTAACTACACTTTAAGAGTGAAAACATCTTCTTCACCTGATCAGGGTAGCCATTGTCACGCAGGATGTCTTTGATTCACCCTGTTTCAGCATCAAGCTTACATGGTGAGCAAATGGCTTGGGCCCTATTTACGAGGTTGCCAAAAAGGCCAATCTTATTGCGCATGGAATTGTAAGAATCCCAAAGCTTGTAGATCGTGGTAGAGAGCCCCTTAGTAGCTTGCTCAATTAGTATGTCAAGGAAAGAGATCAGATAATTTCTTGCTGTATATCGCACAAACTTATGAACAGGCCTAAGGATGTTATTTTTGGCCCTGAAAAGTGCCCAGTTTATTTTAGATTACCCTGGAAGGATAATGTACCCCACAAATTTGAGCAACAGGTGAGGCTAGCTGTTTCACGCTGCTACTATTAGATTAGAACATTTAGAACATTACAGCGCAGTACCGGCCCTTTGGCCCTCGATGTTACGCCGACCTGTGAAACCATCTGACCTACACTATTCCATTTTCATCCATATGTCTATCCAATGACCACTTAAATACCCTTAAAGTTGGCGAGTCTACTACTGTTGCAGGCAGGGCGTTCCACGCCCCTACTACTCTCTGAGTAAAGAAACTACCTCTAACATCTGTCCTATATCTATCACCCCTCAACTTAAAGCTATGTCCCCTCAGTAGCAACACGTGTGGTGTTCGCCACTAACAGAATGCTGCCGTCAAGCCATAAAGATGTTCTGCCTATCACACAAATGAGTAATGTGATATATGAATTTCAATGCCAGTGTGATGCTAGGTATATAGGCCGTACATCCCAAAGACTGGTGGATCGTATCAAACAACATGTCCCTTCTGCTGTTCACAACGGGTAAGGTACAGGCCGTACCCAACCAGCCCATGCCTGCAAAACTCAAAACACAGTGTCCAACTTTAGATGTGATTTCGCGATTGGACAACATTTGCTAAATAACCCACAGCGTGCTAAGAATTATGCTGACAACCAATTTAAGATTGTCAGTCGGGCTCGCAGTGTGGCGCATTAGCGCATGCTGGAAGCTACATATATTAATACACGGGGCCCTGTTCTTTGCAGACAGAAAGACCATGTACACACATTGCGCCTGTTTCAGCTAAACAAAATAAGTGACCACCATTCGCTGGTTCATTCCTCAGAGCAATGTCTTGACCAATCAGAGCCAAGCTGCCTGGTTTAAATTTCAAACAAAGCTTGGTCGTTAACTGCCAGTCACCATAAACTGGTGCATTCTCCATGGCAACGCCTCTACCAATCAGAGTCCACTTGCCAACCAATCAACACTCTCTTCTCATGCAGTATAAATTTGTTGTTTCTCTTACGATTTATCCTGATGAGTGCAAGACAAAAAGCTTCGACAAAATGTCTCTATTTTCAGCAATACTCAAGTTCTGTACTACCAGATGTCTATTTAAAAATATTTTTACTGCTCTTCATACCATCACAGTAAAAGATATCCTGTTATGGCTAAGTTCACTTACAGGTTATCAGTCCATGAATTAACTGCCACTAATCTTTTCTCCTCCAGACTGTATTTACTCAGACCTCATTCTGGAGATTATCAGTGTTCCAGACCATCTTACAAACTGACTTCCCCTCTATGGCTCTGATATTCCTGTGGGGTTTGGCCGATTTCCTGCTCTAACTCCCATGGGAGTTTGGTAGAAACCCCCAAAGAGATGGACGAAATCAGATTACACCAGTTGTCTGACCTTTTCCTGGTTATTTCTTGGTTACCTAGTAAGGGACATAACTTCAGTCCTTACACTTAAATGTTAGACCAGTATCATGGACTCTCTAAGCTAAGAATTCCCACTCCTGAGCTTAATAGTGGCCCATATGCGCAGTGACATGAAACCAGAGTCTTCACAACATTCCACCCAAAGGGACCAGGTCAGGAACATAGGAGCAGGAGTAGGCCATTCAGCCCGTTGAGCCTGCTCCACCATTCAGTTAGATCATGGCTGATCATCTACCTCAACACCATTTTCCTGTGCTATCCCCATATCCCTCGATGTCATTAGTATCCTAAAATTTATCAATTTCTGTCTTGAACATGCTCAGTGATTGAGCTTCCACAGCCCTTTGGAGTACAGAATTCCAAAGATGCACCAACCTCTTGAGTGAAGAAATTCCTCCTCATCTCAGTCTTATTTAGATGGAGAAAGACTACAAAATACTGCAGTGCAGAGGGATCTGGGTGTTCTTGTACATGAAAAACAAAATGTTAGCATGCAGGTGCAGCAAGTAACTAAGAAGGCAAATGAATAGCTGACCAGAAGGTCGTGGAGCAAAGGCAAACAATATGTTAATGGTGTAGTGAAAAACAAAGCGTTAGTACAGAGAGGGTGTTAACTGACAGAAAACTGAACAGCCTGGGCCCAAGCATAAACATGAAAAGACAGTGTGTAGGCACAGTAGAAACAAACTAAAATAAAACACACACAAAAAAAGAAAAAGTAACTAAAAATAAAAAGGGGGCCACTCATGCTCTGAAATTATTGAACTCAGTGTTCAGTCCTGTAGTCTGTAGTGTGCCTAATCAGTAAATGAGGTGTTGTTCCTCAAGCTTGCGTTGATGTTCACTGGAACACTGCAGCAATCCCAGGATAGAGATGTGAGCATGAGAGCAAGGGGGGTGCTTTGAAATGGCCAGCAACCGGATGCTCAGGTTTATTGCTTTTGGACTGAGCAGACTGGGTGTTCCGCAAAGCGGTCACCCAGTCTGTGTTTGGTCTCCCCAATGTAGAAACCACATTGTGAGCTGCGAATACAGCAGATACTAAATTGAAAGAAATGCAAGTAAATTGCTGCTTCACCTGAAAGGAGTGTTTGGGGTCTTGGATAGTGAGGAGAGAGGAGGTAAATGGGCAGGTATTACACCTCCTGCAATTGCAGGGGAAGGTGCCGTGGGAAGGGGACAGGGTGGTGGGAGGTAATGGAGGAGTGGACCAGGGTGTTGCGGAGGGAACGATCCCTTCGGAATGCTGACAGGGGAAGGGAGGGGAAGATGTGTTTGATAGTGGCATCACGCTGGAGGTGGCAGAAATGGTGGAGGACGATCCTTTGGATGTGGAGGCTGATGGGGTGGAATGTGAGGACAAGGGTAACCCTTTCGCAGTTTTGGGAGCGAGGGGAAGGGGTGAGGGTAGAGGTGCATGAAATGGGCCGGACACAGTTGAGGGCCCTGTCAACCACAGTGAAGTGGGGTGAAATCATCTGTTGAGGAAAAAGGAAGACATCAGAAGCACTGTAATGCATGGGACATGGGTTTGAATACCCCCATGGCAATCTCTGGAACATAAAAAAAAAAGCTAGTCTAATGGTAACCATGATGTCATTGTCAATTGTTATAAAAACCCAACTGATTCACTAATGTTCTTTAGGGAAGGAAATCTGCCATCCTCACCTGGTCTACATGGACTCCAGACCAACGGCAATGTGGTTGACTTAAAATGATCTAGCAAGCAACTCAGTTCAAGGACAATTAGGTTAGGGCAATAAATGCTAGCCTAACCCATGACATCCACGTGAATAAAGATTCTGCTGAAACTGCCATTTGTAAGGAATAGTTTCCCCAACATTGCTGCAAATTGGAGCTATAGGCTGAAGAATCACACCTGTCAGTTGTACATCTGTATGATTTTCCTCAAACATTTATTGCTGCAGGTATGCTCTGATACAGCATGAAAGCCTAGTAGTGGACGGAGTTAAATAATGAGTAAGATTGAATGGGAAAGTGAAGGGAAATATCATTGAAAGTCCTTTCATCCATGTCAATCAATAGTGTTACTACCAATTGTTCATAAACAAATATCTTGTAATTTAGAGGGGTAGTTCCATTCCTTATAAAAAGGGCATTGCATTTCAAAACTCAGTTATAAAGTGAATTGTATCAGGACATTGGATTTGACCTGGGAAAGTTTGAGCTCAAAGGCAAAGTTTGATAGAACCTTAGTTGGGGAAAACGACGTCTCAACTTATCCCATCCTTACAAAATATCAGCTCATCTGCAATGTCCATTCCTCGCTAAATGGGCTGTCACCTCCCAACTTGGTGCCCATCTCCCCAATTACGTTACCACTCCTTTGGCAGTATCCAAATGGCCTGAATCAAAGTTGCAAGTGATAACCCCTCAATGACCATGGTATATATTCCCTACTCAACCTTTGTAGCCTGTTATAGTTGACAGTTAAGAGTTTTACAGCACAGAAACAGGCCCTCCGTGTCTGTACCGGACAACAATCCTCCAACATCCAGCTCAGTTGAATGGTTTTCAGCTGGTTACCCTCTTGTACTAAATTACAGAGGATCTTCAGCATCATCCAGACATGTGGTCTACTTTCCCACATACATTGGCAATTTTGAGCCCTATCCCTTCATCCTCTGATCCCACCATTGCACTGCAACACTACTTGTCCAACATCTAGTATTTAACGAACCACAATTCCCAGAGTTAAATATTGACAACAGCATTCATTTAGCCCACCAAACTTTGTCCCATTGATTCCATCCCCCTTCCTATTGTCACAGGTTGACAATTCACAACTTTGACATACTATTAGACTCCAAGTCTAACCTTCTCAAAAGCACACCCATCGCTGGACTGCACTCCCGAGTTTGTCTGCTGCTGAAACCTGGATACCCATCAGCTCTCAACATGACTATTCCAATGTCATCTTTCACCGTTCATAAGTTCAGCTCATTCAAAGCTTTTGATGCCCATATTCAACACAAGTCCCACTTACCCAATCACTAAATTAGGAGCCATGTAACTTAAACACTCCAATTAAACTATTGTTTAAATCACTTTCTCCTCTAACCATTATCAGAAAATCATTAACCCCAATTATACTCTGCAAGTGAACTCCTGTTCAAAGGAAGTAATGTTTATGTATTTGAAGCAAAAATACTGGAGAAAGTTGCAATAAGATGGGCATGCAAAGTGAGTTAACTGCAGTAGAGAAATTATACTCAGATTGCTTTCCTACTCAGAGGATTTTTGTTCAATGCATCCAGAAATTCTGTCCATGGATGACTTAAAAAAAAAACACTGTAGCTTTAGCACAGACAAGGGTGGAAAAGGGAATAAAAACAGAAAGTGCTGGAAGAACTCAGGTGTGTTCTGTAAAGTGGTCAACCAGTCTCCGTTTGT
The DNA here is from genome assembly GCF_036365525.1 of Heterodontus francisci. NCBI lineage: Eukaryota > Metazoa > Chordata > Chondrichthyes > Heterodontiformes > Heterodontidae > Heterodontus > Heterodontus francisci. Next base: position 56,198 of record NW_027140304.1, read on the forward strand.
TCTCTCCAATGTAGAGATCAAATTGAGCAGCAAATGCAGTATACTACATTGAAAGGACAAGTAAATTGCTGCTTCACCTGAAAGGAGTGTTTAGGGACTTGGAGAGTGAGGAGAGAGATAAATGCGCAGGTATTACATCGCCTGTGCTTGCAGGGGAAGGGAATGAGGTGGTGGGGGTAATGGAAGAGTGGACCAGGGTGTCGTGGAGGGAACGATCCCTTCGGATGCTGACAGGGGAAGGGAGGGGAATATGCCTTTGGTAGTGGCATCATGCTGGAGGTTTAGATTAGATTAGATTAGAGATACAGCACTGAAACAGGCCCTTCGGCCCACCGAGTCTGTGCCGACCATCAACCCCCCATTTATACTAATCCTACACTAATCCCATATTCCTACCAAACATCCCCACACTTCCCTACCACCTACCTATACTAGTGACAATTTATAATGGTCAATTTACCTATCAACCTGCAAGTCTTTTGGCTTGTGGGAGGAAACCGGAGCACCCGGAGAAAACCCACGCAGACACAGGGAGAACTTGCAAACTCCACACAGGCAGGACCCAGAATCGAACCTGGGTCCCTGGAACTGTGAGGTTGCAGTGCTAACCACTGCGCCGCCCTATAGGTGGCAGAAGATGATCCTTTGGATATGGAGGCTGATGGGGTGGAAAGTGAGGACAAGGAGCACCCTGTCACAGTTCTGTGAGGAACAGGAAGGGGTGAGGGTAGAGGTGCAGGAAATGGGCCAGACACAGTTGAGGGCCCCGTCAACCACTGTGGGGCTGGAATCCTCATTTGAGGATAAAGCAAGACATATCAGAAGTGCTGTCATGGAAGGTACAATCATCAGAGACAGAAACTGAGAGAATGGAAAAGAGTTCTTAAAGGAGGCAGGGCATGAAGTGCAGTCAAAGTAGTGGTGTGAGTTGGTGGGCTTATAATGAATATTAGTGAACAGCCTATCCCCAGAGATGGAGACAGAAACAGAAAAGTCAAGGAAGGGAAGTGTCAGAGATGAACCATGTGAAGGAGAAGGTTGGAAATTAGAAGCAAAGTTGTAAAAGTTCTCCAGTTTGGGGCAGGAACAGGAAATGGCACCGATACAAGCATCAATGTACTGGAATAAAAGTTGGGGGGAGGGTGCCCGAGTAGGACTGGAACAAGGAATATTAGACATCCCAGAGACAGGCATAACGAGGGCCCATGCGGGTACCTATAACACCACCTTTTACTTGATGTGAGTGGAGTAGTTTTCAACGCAAGAAAAAGTTCAGCCAGGTGGAGGAGAGTGGCAGTGGATGGGGACTGGTTGGACCACTGCTCAAGGAAGAAGCAGAGAATCCTCAGACCATCCTGTGCGGGATGGAGGTGTAGAGAGATTGGATGTACATAGTGAAAGAGGCAGTTGAGGCCAGGAAACTAGAAATTGTCAAAATGTAGGGCATCAGAAGAGTCACATATGTAGGTGGGAAGAGACTGGACCAGCAGAGAAAAGATGGTCAAGGTAAGAAATAAGATCAGTGGGGCAGGAACAGGCTGAAACAATGGGTCTGCCAGGACAGTCCTGCTTGTGGATTTTGGCAAGGAGATAGAAGCGGGCTGTCCAGGATTGTGGGACTATCTCCAGAGGTCAGTGACGGCAGTGGCTAGCACTGCAGCCTCACAGCTCCAGCGACCCAGGTTCAATTCTGGGTACTGCCTGTATGGAGTTTTTAAGTTCTCCGTGTGTGTGTGGGTTTCCTCCAGGTGCTCCAGTTTCCTCCCATGTCAGACTTGCAGGTTGATAGGTAAATTGGCCATTATAAAATGCCCCTAGTATAGGTAGGTGGATGGTAGGGAAGTATAGGGACAGGTGGGGATATGTGATTAGTATAGGTGGGTTGTTGGTGGTCAGCACAGACTCAGTGGGCCGAAGGGAGTGTTTCAGTGCTGTATCTCAAACTAAAAAAAAAAAGTCCTGTGGGTAGTTGCTTGATGTTCAGTGGCAGGTTCATGGTCCAGGAGGAAGTAGGATAAAGTGTCTTGAGTTGACACAGCCTCTACAAGGTAGAGGTCAGCACACCAGATAAAAGCACCACCCTTGTCTGCAGATTTTATGACAATGTCAGGATTAGACCTGAGAGAACAGAATGTGGCAAGTTCAGACAGGTTAAAGTGAGGGGGGCAGAGAAAGATGACCAATTTTCAATAAGATCAAAAACACTTCAGAGGCCAGAGGGAGGGGCCCAGATAGAATGCTGGAGGTGGGTAAATGGATCTGATCAGGGTGGGGGAAGGACTCCTGGTCAAAGTAGTGAGCCCATAGACAAATGCAAGAGTTCATCATGCCAAGCACCAAACTCATTGAGGTGGGGGAATATGGGAATAAAACAGTCCTTTACTCAGTACAGAATGTTTAACAGAGAGGGGGAGGTCAGAGGGCATTGTGAATACATGGCAAGGGGTCAGATCAAAAGGGGTGGAGTCAGGAGGAAGTGAAGAAGCAAGAACTGGAAGGGAATTAGTCCCATCAGCTGCTGGAGCTTGCATTCCTTAACACCTGAAAAAGTGCAAACAATGGACTCCTCCACATTGGAGACTGCTTTGCAGAACACCTCTACTCAGTCTGAAAACAGGAGCCTGAGCTTCCAGTTGCTGGCCATTTCAACACACCTCCCTGCTCTCGTGATCATCAACAAACTTCAGGAACAGCATCTCATTTACCAATTAGGCAAGCTACTGCCTGCCAGACTGAACATGGAGTTCAATAATTTCAGAGCATGACAAGGCACCCTCCCCTCCCTTGTTAATTTGTGTTTATTTTAGTTTGTTTCTATTGTGCCTACCCACTCATGTTTGTGCTTGTGGCTGTTCAGTTTTCAGTCCATTAACACCCTATCTGTACTAACACTTTGTCTTTCAGATTAAGATGGTTTTCTTTTGATCCACAACCTTCTGGTCAGCTGTTCTGTGACCATGTCCTATCACTACCTTCTCTTGCCCCACCCCTACTTCACTTACTTATATCTGACAGTTCTGAAGGGTCACTGACCTGAAATGTTAACACTGCTTCTCCACAGATGCTGCCAGACCTGCAGTGTTGCCAGCATTTCTTGTTTTTATTGCATTCACAACTACATGCTTTCATTAGCATAGATTCTTAGAATAATTTATCCAAGACCACAGTAAGCTTGCAACAATTTTATTTTGAATGACATGGGAACACACTTTAATGAACATTTAAGCTAGAGGCAAGGTGACTACCCACAATGAAGCAAAGTAGCAGTAGTTTAACAATTGCCCCCTCTCAGACGCAGCACCAAATGCAGCGTGGACTCTTTCTGGATGTTGTAGTCAGACAGTGTGCGGCCATCTTCCAGTTGTTTGCCTGCAAAGATCAAACGCTGTTGATCAGGTGGGATGCCTTCCTTATCTTGAATTTTGGCCTTGACATTTTCAATGGTGTCACTGGGTTCTACTTCAAGGGTGATGGTCTTGCCAGTCAGGGTTTTCACAAAGATCTGCATGCCACCCCTCAGACGCAGCACCAAATGCAGTGTGGACTCTTTCTGGATGTTGTAGTCAGACAGTGTGCGGCCATCTTCCAGTTGTTTGCCTGCAAAGATCAAACGCTGTTGATCAGGTGGGATACCTTCTTTGTCCTGAATTTTGGCCTTGACATTTTCAATGGTGTCACTGGGCTCAACCTCCAAAGTTATTGTCTTGCCAGTCAGGGTTTTCACAAAGATCTGCATGCCACCCCTCAGACGCAGGACCAAATGCAGAGTGGACTCTTTCTGGATGTTGTAGTCAGACAGTGTG
>NW_027140305.1:0-32675 GCF_036365525.1 Heterodontus francisci
AGCCCCTCGAGCCTGCTCCGCCATTCAATACGATCATGGCTGATCTGTTTCTGTCTCGAATTCCATGCTCCCATCTACCCCGATAACATTTGATTCCCTTGCCTAACAAGAATCTATCTACCATGCCTTAAAAATTATTCAATGACCCCGCCACCACCTTCTGAGGCACAGCGTTCCAAAATCGCACAACCCTCTGAGAAAACATTTTTCCTCATCTCTATCCTAAAAGGGTGGCCCCTAGTTCTGGACTCACCCACCAGAGGAAACATCCTTTCCACCACCACCTTATCAAGACCGTTCAGGATCTTCAATCAATTCTCCCCTCACTGTTCTAAACTCCAGTGAAAATAAGCCCAGTCTGTCCAACCTTTCCTCATAAGAGTGGCGCAGTGGTTAGCACCGCAGCCTCACAGCTCCAGTGACCCAGGTTCAATTCCGGGTACTGCCTGTGCGGAGTTTGCAAGTTCTCCCTGTGTCTGCGTGGGTTTCCTCCGGGTGCTCCGGTTTCCTCCCACATGCCAAAGACTTGCAGGTTGATAGGTAAATTGGCCATTAGCAATTGCCCCTAGTGTAGGTAGGTGGTAGAGAAATATAGGGACAGGTGGGGATGTGGTAGGAATATGGAATTAGTGTAGGATTAGTATAAATGGGTGGTTGATGGTGGGCTGAAGGGCCTGTTTCAGTACTGTATCTCTAAATAAATAAAAAAAAATAAGACAACCTGCTCATTCCAGGTATCAATCTAGTAAACCTCCTCCGAACTGCCTCCAACAGTTTTCATTTACATCCTTCCTTAAATAAGGAGACCAAAACTGCACACAGTATCCGAGATGTGGTCTCACCAATGTCCTGTATAACTGAAGCACAATATCCTTTCTTTTATTTTCAATTCCTCTCATAATAAAGGATAGCATTCCATTAGCTTTCTTTATTACTTGCTGTACCTGCATTCTAACGTTTTGTGACTCATGCACCAGAACACCTAGATCCCTCTGAACCTCAGAATTCTGCAGTGGTTCTCCGTATAAGTAGTACTCTGCTTTTTTATTCTTCCTGCCAAAGTGAACAACTTCACATTTTCCCACATTATACTCCATCTGCCAGATTTTTGCCCACTCACTCAACTTATCTATATCCGTCTGCAAGCTGCTTATGTCCTCTTCACAACATACTTTCCTACCTATCTTTGTGTCATCTGCAAATTTAGCTACCATGCCATCGCTCCCCTCATCTAAGTCATTGATATAAATTGTAAAATGTTGAGGGCCCAGCGCAGACCCCTGCGGGACTCCACTCATCACATCCTGCCAATCAGAAAAGGACTCATTTATGCACACTCTCTGTTTCCTGCCAGCCAGCCAATCTTCTATCCATGCTAATATGTTACCCCCTACACCATGAGCTCCTACTTTGCGCAATAACCTTTTATGTGGTACCTTGTCAAATGCCTTCTGGAAATCCAAGTACAGTACTTCAACAGGCTCCCCATTGTGCAGCTCCCACAATGGTGTTAGGTAAGGAATTCCAAGGTAACGACCCTCACTAGGCCTCAACTACTCATTGGCTCAATTCACTGAACAGTGACGTGACTGAGCAGCCTCTAGGATTCTGACTGCATTGGGAGCTGAGTCAGAAGGTTGTGGTTTCAAGCTCCGCTCCAGAGACTGGAACACATAATCTTGGCTGACACTCAATTGCAGGGAAGTGCTAGGTTTTTATTCTAATTTTATTGGGAGGCCTCCGTTAAACGTCAAGCTCCAATGGGCAAAGGAGTAAGGGAGCACTGTAGCCAGCACTTGGGATCTCCTTAACCATTTACTGGTTTTAATTCTGTTCTTTTAATATGCATGATTCAAGAGGATAGAATGATGCTCTCACTAATTCCTGTTCTCTGTACTGTGCTGAGATGCAGAAGCTGCTGTAGAAAGGCTTGGTTCCCAAAGGCTCCGGAGTCACCAGAGGAGACAACTTGCACCTAGCTCTACTCTCCACCCTCTCTACTCTCCTCAATGTTTGATAAAGTTGATCATGGTATTGTCTCCCCCATCATCCAGCTCTATGAGATAGCCATGACTTGTTCTACCCATACCTATACAAATGTAGCCAGAGTATTTCCAGCATTGGATTCCCTTCTCTCCCCAACATTGTTAACTTTGGAGTTCCTAAGGATCTATTCTTGGCCTCTCCTCCTCATCAATGTCGCCATCTGCAGGGATAGGGTCAGTTTTTATATGTAAAAGCTCAACCTCTTAGCCCTGCCCATCCTCCACACCTGCCCTCTACTTGTCTGATATCCAATCATGGACTTCCTGCAACTCAACATCAGGAGATCAAAACCATCTACAATCCCCTCTCACGGATTGCTTTTCTCTCCCCAATGTACATCAGACCCCATATTGACTCCATCACAAAGACCAATTAATTCCATCTCCATAACCATTCCCGCATGCACCAACCCAACTCATTAAAGCTCGTGACCCAGATAACTCGATCTCCGGAGGTCGGTTAGTTAGAACCAGATACACATAACTTGCAGGCCCGTCACTGTATCTAACCAATACTTGGAATTCTTGAATGGGATGATGTTGATCTTGGCATCTAACCTGCATTGTACCTGATCTGGGAGTGTTTGGTGGGACAGTATAGAGGAAGGTTAACTGTATCTAACCCATGCTGTACCTTCCTCAGGAGTTTTTGGCAGTGTAGAGGGAACTGTAGCCTGTGTTCTACCTGAATTTGATTCTGACAGTGGGTGATCCTTTCCCTGTCACAAACCTTGAAATGAGAACAAAAAAATGTATAATTTTATGGTAATTAAATCACAGGAACCTCCCAGGCTGGCAGTGACTTTGAGCAAAACTGTTAGCACAAATATTCTTCCAACTTGTTGTCAGTTGCACTGAGTGTTGTTAATAAGATTGGTGAGTTACAGGCACGGATTGCCGCGTGGAAGTATGATGTTGTGGCTATAACAGAGATCTGGGTCAAAAAAGGGCAGGACTGGGTGTTAAATATTCCTGGATACAAGGTGTTCAGGAAAGATAGAAAAGGAGGAGGAGTGGTAGTATTGATTAAGGAGAGCATTGCAATGCTGGAAAGAGAGAATATCCCTGAAGGGTCAAGAATGGAATCTATTTGGCTAGAGCTAAGGAACAAAAAAGGTGCAATTACACTGATCAGTGTAGTCTATAGGCCACCAACTAGTGGAAAGGATGCAGAGGAACAAATTTGCATGGAAATTACAGTGAGATGCAAGAATTATATAGTTATAAAGGGGAACTTTAATTATCCAAATATAGACTGGGATAGTAGTAGTGTAAAGGGCAGAAAGGAGCAAGAGTTCTTAGAGGGTGTTCAGGGAAATTTTCTTCAGTATGTTTCCAGTCCAATGAGAGGAGAGGCACCGCTGGATCTGGTTCTTGAGAATGAGGTGGGCCAAGTGGATCAAATATCAGTAGGAGAACATTTAGGGGACAGTAATCATTATATCGTAAGGTTTAGGTTGGATATGGAAAAGGACAAAGAACAATCCAGAGTAAGAATAATTAACTGGGGGAAAGTCAACATCAATGGGGTAAGAATGGGTCTGGGCCAAATAAATTGGAATCAAAGGTTGGCAGGAAAAACAGTAGCTGAACAATGGCTACCTTCAAAGAAGAGATAGTTCGGGCACAGTCAAGGTATATTCCCTTGAAGGGCAAAGGTAAGGAAAATAAATCCAGAGTTCTCTGGATGACAAAAGAGATAGAGATGAAGAAGAAAAAGTGTGTTTATGACAGATGTCAGGTAAATAAGGAAATTCATAGCAGAGAAAAAAATATTGGAGAAACTTAAGGGACTAAAATCTGACAAATCTCCAGGACCGGATGGCCTTCACCCTAAGGTTCAAAAGAGATAGCTGCAGAGATAGTGAATGCGCTAACTATGATTTTCCAAAGTTGCTTAGATTCGGGAACAGTCTCATCAGATTGAAAGTTGGCGAATGTTACACCGCTTTTCAAGAAAGGAGGGAGAGAGAAAACAGGGAACTACAGGCCTGTTAACCTAACATCAGTCATTGGGAAAATGCTGGAATCTATTATTAAGGAAGTCTTAACAATGCACTTAGAAAAACCCAGTATGATTCGAACAAGTCAACATGGTTTTACTAAAGGGAATTCCTGTCTGACAATTTTATCAGAGTTTTTTGAGGATGTAACTAGTAGGGTAGACAAAGGAGAACCAGTAGATGTAGTATACCTGAATTTTCAAAAGGCATTAGATAAGGTGCCACACAAAAGGTCAATATGCAAGATAAGGGCTCATGGAGTTGGGGGTAATATATTTAGCATGGATAGATGATTGGTTAACAGACAAGAAGCAACAAGTGGGTATAAATGGGGCATTTCTAAGTTGGCAGGCAGTAAATAGTGGAGTGCCACAAGGATCAGTACTGGGGCCTCAGCTATTTACAATCTATATTAAATAACTTGGATGAAGAGACAGAGAGTAATGTATCTAAGTTTGCTGATACAAAGATAGGTGGAAAGGTAAGCTGTAGGGAGATAAAGAGAGGTTAAGTGTAGTGTAGAATAGGATAGTGTAGAACTCCAAAAGGACATAGACAAGTTGGTGGAATGGGCAGACAGGTGGCAGATGAAATTCAATGCAGAGAAATGTGAAGTGATTCATTTTGGTAGGAAGAACATGGAGAGACAATATAAAATAAAAGGTACAATTCTAAAGTGGGGTGCAGGAGCAGAGGGACCGGGCCGTATATGTGCATAAGTCATTGAAGGTGGCAGGACAGGTTGAGAGCACGGTTAATAAAGCATACAGTATCCTGGGCTTTATTAATAGGGGCATAGAGTACAAGAGCAAGGAAGTTATGTTGAACTTGTACAAGGCCTCAGCTGGAATACTGCGTCCAGTTCTGGGGGCCACACTTTAGGAAAGACATGAGGGCATTGGAGAGAGTACAGAAAAGATTCACGAGAATGGTTCCAGAGATGAAGAACTTCAGTTATGAAGATAGATTGGAGAAGTTAGGACTGTTTTCCTTGGAGAAGAGAAGTCTGAGAGGTAATTTGATAGAGGTATTCAAAATCATGAGGGGTCTGGACAGAGTAGACAAAAAGAAACTGTTCCCACTCGTGAAAGGATTGAGAACAAGAGGACACAGATTTAAACTATTTGGTAAGAGAAGCAAAAGTGACATTAGGAAAAGCTTTTTCATGCAGCGAGTGGTTAAGGTCTGGAATGCACTGCCCGAGAATGTGGTGGAGGCAGGTTCAATTGAAGCATTCAAAAGGGAATTGAACTGTTTTATGAAAAAGAATGAATGTGCAGGGTTACGGGGAGAAGGCGGGGAATGGAACTGAGGGAATTGCTCTTTTGGAGAGCTGGTGCGGACACGATGGTCTGGATGGCCACCTTCTGCACTGTAACGATTCTGTGATTATGTGAAGTGAGTGGGCAATAAGATGGCAGATGGAGTATCATGTAGGGAAGTGTGAAGTTGTGCATTTTGGTCATAAGAATAGAAAAGCATAATTTTTTTAAAAAGGTGTGAAACTTTTAAGTGTCTATGTTCAAAGCGACTTGGCTGTGCTTGTACAAGGAATGCAGAAAGTTAGCATACAGGTACAGCAAGCAATTAGGAAGGGAAATGGCATGTTGGCCTTTATTGCAAGGGGATTGGAGTACAGGAATAAGGAAGTATTGCTACAATTGTATAGAATTTTGGTGAGACAACATCTCTAGTATTATGTGCAATTTTGGTCTCCACATTTAAGAAAGGATATACTTGCATTGGAGGCAGTGCAGCAAAGGTTCACTAGATTGGTCTCTGAGAAGAGGGGGTTGTCCTATGATGAGAGGCTAAATAAATTGGACCTGTATTCTCTGGAGTTTAGAAGAATGAGAGGTGATCTCATTGAAACATACAAGATTCTAAAGGGGCTGGATAGGGTAGACATTGAGAGATTGTTTCCGCTGGTCGGGGCATCTAAAACACAGGGGCACAGTCTCAGGATAAGGGGCCAATCATTTAGGACTTAGATGAGGAGAAATTACTTCACTGAAAGGGTTGCGAGTCTTCAGAATCCTCTACCCCAGAGGGTTGTGGATGCTCCATCATTGAATACATTTAAGTCTGGGATATACAGATTTTTGGTGTCTCAGGGAATCAAGGGATATGGAGAGTGGGCGGGAAAGTGGAGCTGAATCCTAAGATCAGCCATGATTGTTTTGCATGGCACAGCAGGCTCAATAGGCCATATGGTCTACTTCTGCTCCTATTTCTTGTGTTCTTGTTTATCCAGTTCTGGGGGCCGCACTTTAGGAAAGACGTGAGGGCATTGGAGAGAGTACAGAAAAGATTCACAAGAATGGCTCCAGAGATGAGGAACTTCAGCTGTGAAGATAGATTGGAGAGGTTAGGACTGTTTTCCTTGGAGAAGAGAAGGCTGAGAGGAGTTTTGATGGAGGTATTCAAAATCATGGGTCTCAACAGAATGGATAAGGAAAAATTGTTCCCACTTGTGAAAGGATCAAGAATGAGAGGGCACAGATTTAAAATAATTGGCAAAAGAAGCAAAAGCGAGGAAAAACCTCATTATGCAATGAGTGGTTAGGATCTGGAATGCACTACCTGAGAGTGTGTTGGAGGTAGATTCAATTGAGGCATTCAAAAATGAATTAGACTGTTTTCTGAAAAGGAAGAATGTGCAGGGTTACAGGGAGAAGGCAGGGGAATGGCAGTAGTTGAATTGCTCACTCGGAGAGCCAGTGAGAACACAATGGTCCGAATGGCCACCTCCTGCGCTGTAACAATTCTGTGAGTTACACAGAACAACACTGGTTTGGCTAAAATCCTTTGTTTGAAGAGTTGTGCACACATGAGAGAATGGGAACACTTCCCTTCGGGAGGCCAAACCACTGAAAATAGATCATGTCCTCAGCATTTGGGTGCAAACATGAGTGAAGGGACTGGAGAAGGTTTTTGATTAACTTCACATGTCACCTGACTAACCTTGAGCTGTGGGATCCAGTTACCAGGTTGAACACCTCCCAGACATTTGCAGAGAACAAGCTGATTAGGACATCAGACTAAAACCAACTCGGACTCTTCATTACTGTAACCCCGCTCAGTCCTTTGCTTTATGGTTTTTCCCCTCTCTTCACACTGGCTGGGATTCGGTTCCACTCACCTTCTGGAACCTCACCTCGGATAAAGTGCAGCAACCTTATGACATTGATACTGGACTAGCAGCCCAGAGGTCATGAGTTCAAATATCACCAAAGTTGAGGTGTGAAATGGATATTTAATGAACTTCTGCTTGTTCCCCCCCCCACCCCTCCAAACCAGATATCACCTCAGCCTCGTCTGAACCCTGATCCTGCATCTGATCTTTGAAGCTGTCTATGAAGCCCACTTTCCTCTCCCTTGATCCCAATTCCCACATAACTGCTGATCACCCAACTTCTCTTCCTGTTCCCCAAACTAGCTGAAATTGTCAACAATTCCCCTTCTCATTCAAAACTACTGTCAACATTATCTATCTTTGAATCCTGTGTCCTTGCAAACTACTGCGCCCATCTCCAATCATCCTTTCCTGTCCAAATCCTTGAATGTGTTGTTGCCTCCCAAATCAGTGCCCATCTTGCTCTCACCTCCGTGTTTGAAACCCTTCAATAAGGTTTTTGCCCCTGCTGCAGAGCTGAAATGGCCCTAATCAAAGTCACAATGACATCCTAGTGATTGTATCTGTGGTGCACTATCCCTCCTCATCTTTCTTGACTATTCTGCAGCCTTTGACATGGTCGATCACACCATCCTCCTATAACACCTTTTCTCTGTTGGCTTTTCTTCCTTTTCCTACACTGTTACCTCTGGAGTTCCCCAACAATCTATCCTTGGCCCCATCTCCTCCTCATCTACACCTGCCCTTGACAAAAATCATCTGAAACCATAGGTTCACCTTCTACATGTCTACGTTGATGACCGCCAGCTCTGCCTCTCCACTACCTCTCAACCCCTCCACCGCTTTTGTGTTGTCAGAATGCTTGTCTGACATCCAGTCCTGGCTGAGCTAATGTTTTCTCTAGTTGATCAGTGGGAATACTGAGGCCGTTGCCTTCAGCCCCTACTACAAATTCCATACCCCTGCTACCAATTTCATTCCCCTCCCTGACCATTGTCTCAAGCTGAAACCAACTGTTCATTACCTCAGAATCCTACTTGATTCTATATTCCCTTCATTACAAAGACCGCCTACTTCTTCCTCCATAATATTTCCCTGCCTCAGCCTCTCTTCAATGCACCTCATTGGTTGTAAAGCTACTTTGGGATATCCTGAGGTCGCTAGAGGTGCAATGTAAATGCAAGTCTTCCTAGCTTTCTCTGCTGCTGAAACCATCAACCATGCTCAATGATTCCAATGCACAACTGGCAGCTCATCCAAAAATCTATAATAAAAGCAAAATACTGCAGCTGCTGGAAATCTGAAATAAAAACAAGAAATTCTGGAAATACTCAGCAGGTCTGGCAGCATCTCTGGAGAGAGAAGCAAAGTTAACGTTTCAGGTCAGTGACCCTTCATCAGATGCTGCCAGACCTGCTGTGTATTTCCAGAATTTCTTGTTTTTATTTCTTCCAAAACTCTGTTGCCCGTATCTTTCTCCACACCAAGTCCTGTTCACCCATCAACTTTGCTTTGCTGACCTACATTTACATTGGCTCCTGGTCCACCAACACTCAATTCAAATTTTCTCATCCTGTGTTCAAATCCCTGCAGGCCCCAGCCCCTCGCTATCTTCTCCAGTCATATAATACCCCAGCACTCTGCTTTCCTCCAACTCTGGCATCTGTAACTCCCCCTCTTTTCCTCCCATCATTGGTAGGTGTTCATTCAACTGTTTAAGCTCTAAGCTCTGTATTTCTTTATGTTCATGGAATGTGGGCGTGGCTGGCTAGGCCAGCATTTATTGCCCATCCCTAATTGCCCTTGAGAAACTGAATGGCTTACTAGGCCATTTCAGGGGGCATTTAAGAGTCAACCACATGGCTGTGGGTGGAGTCTGGGGATGGGGCCAGACCAGGTAAGGACAACAGATTTCCTTCCCTAAAGGACATTAGTGAACCAGATGGGTTTTTACAACAATCAACAATGGTTTCATGGTCATCATTAGACTAGCTTTTTAATTCCAGATTTATTACTTGAATTTAAATTTCACCAACTGCTGTGGTGGGATTCGAACCCATGTCCCCAGAGCATTGCCTGGGCCTTTGGCTTACTAGTCCAGCCTCTCTACCTATCTCTTCTCTTTTCAGACCCTTCTTTAAACCACTACACCACCCCAACTTTGACTGAACGTTTGGCTGCCCCTCCTAATCCCTCTTTCTTTCTATGGGCATTCATTTTTGTCTGATTATGCTTCTATGAAGTGCCTTGGCACATTTCCTACATTTAAGGAGCTACATAAATGCAAGTTGTGATTGTTGTAATGTTGATAATTTGTGAGACCATAACTCTGGCGAGTAGTGAAAAGAAACCCACAAAGAACTGTTGGATTGCTGTAAAAATCGCTAATACGAACTGCCTGGAACAGGACATAGATAGGCTAGCAGAATGGGCAGACAAGTGGCAGATGGAATTTAATACTGACAAGTGTGAGGTGGTGCATTTTGGCAGAAGAACTAGGGAGAAGCAATATATACCTAATGGCACAGTTCTGAAGAGTGTGCAGAAATGGACGGACCTGGGGGTGCATGTGCATCGAACTTTGAAGGTGGCAGGACATATTGAGAGAGCGGTTAGTAAAGCAAATGGGATTTTGAGCTTCAGAATTAGAGGCATTGAGCATAAAAGCAGGGAAGTTATGCTGACGCTTTATAAAGCTCTCCAACTAAAGTATTGCGTCCAGTTCTGTCACCACACTTTAGGAAGGATGTAAGGGTCCTTGAGAGGGTGCAGAGATTTACCAGAATGGTTCCAGGGGTGGAGGATTTTAGTTACAAGGTTAGGTTGAAAAAAATTGGGGTTGTTCTCCTTAGAACAAAGGAGATTGAGGGGAGATGTAATAGAAATATGCAAGATTATGACAGGCTTAGTTGAGTTAGACAAGTTAAAACTCTTCCCATTAACTAATATTACAAGGACTAGGAGACACCAATTGAAGGTTTTAGGCAAGAGATGCAGATAAATATAAGGGAGAACTTTTTTTTTATGCATTGGGTGGTAATGACCTTGAGCTCACTGCCCATAAGGGTGGTGGAAGTGGAGACAATCAATAACTTCAAGAGGAAATTGGAAGGTCACTTGAAGGAAATAGACTTGCAGGGCTATGGGAATCTAGTGAGGGAGTGGGACTGACTGAATAGCTCCATGGAGAGCCGGCATGGATTCAATGGACCGAATGGCCTCCTGCTGTGCCATACATGACTGAGACTGTCTGGTCAGCACATCCAAACAGCATGTACTCACCAATCCTGAAAAAGAAAAATTTAGCCTTGAAGTGGGTGCAGCTCAGAATCACTTCAATAACACCAGGTCTCAAAGGATTATATTACGAGGACTAATTGCTATCCAGTGATTCCGGCTCCCTGCAGGGGAGTGGGACTGACTGGATAGTTCCATGGAGAGCCAGCATGGACTTGATAGGCCAAATGGCCTCCTATGTCGTAAATAACACTACGTCTCTATTAATGGGGATGCTACAGTTAGCATCACTGTTTCCTGGGACAGTGGGCAAAGGATAGGATCAGACTGCATAACTCTTCTCACACACAGGAGTAGGCCATTCAGCCCCTCAAATCTGTTCCACCATTGAATTAGATCATGGCTAATCTCTAGCATAACTCATTTAACTGCTGTTCCATATTCCGTGATATGCTGACCTAATAAAATTTATCAGTCTCAGTCTTAAAAATTTAATTTGACCTAACATGCACAGTCTGTTTTTTTAAAATTTGTTCATTGGGTGAGAGCATAGCTGGCAAGGCCATAATTTAGTCCATCCCTAATTGCCGTTGAGAAGGTGGTGAACCACTTTAACCGCTGCAGTTTGTGGTGTGGTGTCGGTAAAGCCATAGTGCTGTTCGGGAGTTCCAGATTTTGACTACTTTTCTGTGGAAAAAATGCTTCCTGCTTTCACTACTAAATGACCCAGCTCTAATTTTAAGGTTAGGCCCACTTGTTCTGGATTCCTGCAGCAGAGGAAATGGTTTTGCTGTATCGATTCTGGTGAATCTATGCTGCACTTCCTCCTCGGCCAACATCGCCTTCCTGAGGTGCTGTGCACAAAACACAGTCTCCAGCTGGAGCCTGACCAAGACTATACAGCTAAAGGTTCACTTCCTTGTATTTGATGCCAGTCTGATGTTCACCTTCTAAAATCATATGTAAGCTGGCCAGTGAATGAAACTTTGGAGAGCAATCGGCACCCAGCAGATCATAAAAAGTGAAGGAAAAGAGAATGTAATGTTCAAATGCTCCATCCCCTGCTGTCCCTCCAAGCCTGTCAATAAATGTGTTCCATACATGGCAACTGTCAATGTCAGTCGGAAAGGCACAGCCTTTCACCTTTGACTTCTGCAAATCCGAGCTTGTTGAAGCTCTGCTTACTCAGGGTATCACATTCGCCTGTAAAATTGCTTTGATCTCGATTAAAACCATAATTCTTTTGCAGGTAATGATTGATGGGGACAAGCAGTACAGCAGCAGTCCCCAAAACCTCAGCAGGAGTGGAGCTAAATTCAGGCAAGCCATTTATAGATCCTGGGTCATTTCCCCCCTCCCACATTCTTAAAGGTGTTCTTGTCCTGAATTACCCACCCTTGTCTCGACAGCTTTAACTCCATATGCCACGGTCACTGGAAATCCAACTGTCCATTTGATATATGAGTCCAACTGACTCTGATGCCCAGAAATCATCGAATCACACAGCACAGAAGGCCATTCAACCCATCATGCCTGTATAGTGCTATCTAATTAGTCCCACTACCCTGCTTTTCCCCCACAGCTCTGCAGCAGTTTCCTTTGTACTTATCCAATTCCCATTTGATGGTCTTTCTCCCCAGCTGACCCAATCCAATTTGGTTTTCAGCCATCTTGACCACATGGTCTGCGCACTCCCTAATCTCACTCCACACCTTCAGAAGGTGGTTCAAAAATCTATTATAATCTTTTAAATGATGCAATGACTGGAAAGTAAGTGTGTTAGAGATAAAGAACAAGATCAGACTTGGCAATGAAGCACTCCACCATTAAGTATTCTGCTGTGACAAAGAATGGACACTTGTGTGGAAGATAGCTGGTACCTATGGCACTCCACCCCACAGAGATTAATCTCAGATGAGGGTGGAAACCTGGGGTTAAAGTTTATGCATCCTACTGTAAGGGATGCAATGGCGTTGGCAGATTATTTTTAAAAATTCCTAGAGTATCATGAGAAATAAACAACCACAAGCAAACTGGAGAGAGTGGAGCTTAATATTTGAAATGTTTATTTGGCATAACATAGAACATAGAACATACAGCACAGAACAGGCCCTTCGGCCCACAATGTTGTGCCGATCCTTTGTCCTCTGTCAAGGACAATTTAATCTATACCCCATCATTCTCCTTTATCCATATACCTATCCAAAAGCCTTTTGAAAGTCCCTAAAGTTTCTGACTCAACAACTTCCCCGGGCAAGGCATTCCATGCCTCGACCACTCTCTGGGTAAAGAACCTTCCCCTGACATCCCCCTTATATCTCCCACCCTTCACCTTAAATTTATGACCCCTTGTAACGCTTTGCTCCACCCGGGGAAAAAGTTTCTGACTGTCTACCCTATCTATTCCCCTGATCATCTTATAAACCTCTATCATGTCACCCCTCTTCCTTCTCCTTTCTAATGAGAAGAGGCCTAGAATGTTCAGCCTTTCCTCGTAAGACTTATTCTCCATTCCAGGCAACATCCTGGTAAATCTCCTCTGCACCCTCTCCAAGGCTTCCACATCCTTCCTAAAATGAGGCGACCAGAACTGCACACAGTACTCCAAATGAGGCCTTACCAAGGTCCTGTACAGCTGCATCATCACCTCACGGCTCTTAAATTCAATCCCTCTGCTAATGAACGCTAACACCCCATATGCCTTCTTCACAGCCCTATCCACTTGAGTTGCAACTTTCAATGATCTATGCACATAGACCCCAAGGTCTCTCTGCTCCTCCACATGCCCAAGAACCCTACCGTTAACCCAGTATTTTGCATTCATGTTTGTCCTTCCAAAATGGACGACCTCACACTTTTCAGGGTTAAACTCCATCTGCCACTTTTCAGCCCAGCACTGCAACCTATCCAAGTCCCTTTGCAGACGACAATAGCCCTCCTCGGTATCCACAACTCCACCAACCTTTGTATCATCTGCAAATTTACTGACCCACCCTTCGACTTCCTCATCCAAGTCGTTAATAAAAATCACAAACAGGAGAGGACCCAGAACTGATCCCTGCGGCACGCCACTGGTAACTGGGCTCCAGGCTGAGTATTTACCATCTAAGACCACTCTCTGCCTTCTATCAGTTAGCCAATTCTTAATCCAACTGGCCACATTCCCCACTATCCCATGCCTCCTGACTTTCTCCATAAGTCTACCATGGGGGACCTTATCAAATGCCTTACTAAAATCCATGTACACCACATCCACTGGTTTACCCTCATCCACTTGCTTGGTCACCTGCTCAAAGAATTCAATCAGGCTTGTGAGGCAAGACCTACCCCTCACAAAACCGTGCTGACTGTCCCGAATCAAGCAGTGTCTTTCCAGATGCTCAGAAATCCTATCCCTCAGCACCTTTTCCATCAACTTGCCTACCACCGAAGTAAGACTAACTGGCCTGTAATTCCCAGGGTTGTTCCTATTCCCTTTCTTGAACAGGGGCACAACATTTGCCACCCTCCAATCACCTGGTACCACCCCCGTCAGCAGAGAAGATGAAAAGATCATTGCCAGCGGCTCTGCAATTTCATCCCTTGCTTCCCATAACATCCTTGGATATACCCCGTCAGGCCCGGGAGACTTGTCTATCTTCAAGTTATTCAAAAACCCCAACACATCTTCCCTCCTAACGAGCACTTCCTCGAGCTTACCAGTCTGCTTCCCACCGTCCTCTTCAGTAATACACCCCTTCTCATTCGTAAATACCGAAGAGAAGTACTCATTCAAAACCTCACTTATCTCTTCCGGCTCAACACACAGTCTCCCGCTATTGTCCTTGACCGGACCTATGGTCCCCCTAGTCATCCTCATATTTCTGACATACGCGTAAAAGGCCTTGGGGTTTTCTTTTATCCTACCCGCCAAGCATTTTTCATGCCCTCTCTTAGCTCTCCTAATCCCTTTCTTCAGATCCTTCCTGGCCATCTTGTATCCCTCCAGAGGTATGCCTGTGCCCTTTTTCCTCAACTTTATATACGCATCCTTCTTCTTCCTAACAAGACTCTCAACCTCTCTTGTCAACCACGGTTCCCTCACATGACCATCCCTTCCCTGTCTGACAGGGACATGCTTATCAATGGCCCCTACTATCTGCTCCTTGAAAAAGTTCCACATTTCGACCGTGCCCTTCCCTGCCAGCATATGCTCCCAACTTATGCTCCTCAGTTCCTGCCTGACAGCATCATATCTACCCTTCCCCCAATTGTAAACCTTGCCCTGTTGCACATACCTATCCCTCTCCATTACCACAGTGAATGCTACAGAATTGTGATCACTATCTCCAAAGTGCTCGCCCACCAACAGCTCTATCACTTGCCCTGGTTCATTACCTAGTACCAAATCCAATATTGCCTCCCCTCTGGTCGGGCAGTCTACATACTGAGTCAGAAAAGCTTCCTGGACATACTGCACAAACACTACCCCATCCAAACTATTCGATCTAAAGAGTTGCCAATCAATATTTGGGAAGTTGAAATCCCCCATAATTACTACCCTGTGACTTCTGCTCCTTTCCAAAATCTGTTTCCCAATCTGCTCTTCCACCTCCCTGCTGCTATTGGGGGGCCTATAGAAAACTCCCATCAAGGTGACTGCTCCTTTCCTGTTCCTGACCTCAACCCACAGTGCCTCAGTCGGCAGATCCTCCTCGAAAATTCTTTCAGCAGTTGTTACACTATTTCTAACTAACAATGCCACCCCCCCACCTCTTTTACCACCATTCCTAATCTTATGAAAACATCTATAACCAGGTACCTCCAAAAACCATTCCTCCCCCTCACCTATCCACGTTTCAGTGATGGCCACAACATCGTAGTCCCAAGTGCCCATCCACGCCTTCAATTCACTCACCTTATTCCTGATGCTTCTTGCGTTGAAGTATACGCACTTTAACCCTTCTCCGTGCCCATCTGTCCTCTGTGACAGTGCTACCTTCCCCAATACCTCACTACACTCTTTGTCTTTCTGAGTGGACCCACTGGTCCCTGGATTACAAGTCCGGTTCCCATCCCCCTCCCAAACTAGTTTAAACCCTCCCGAACAGTACTAGCAAACCTCCCTCCCAGGATATTGGTGCCCCTCTGGTTCAGATGCAGCCCGTCCTGTTTGAACAGGTCCCATCTTCCCCAGAATGCAGTCCAATTATCCAAGAACTGGAAGCCCTCCCTCCTACACCATTCCTGCAGCCACGTGTTCAGCTGTGCTCTCTCCCTATTCCTAGCCTCACTATCACGTGGCGCCGGCAACAAACCAGAGATAACAACTCTGTCCGTCCGAGCTTTCAGCTTCCAGCCTAACTCCCTAAACTCACTTCTAACATCTGTGCCACCCTTCCTTCCTACGTCGTTGGTGCCAATGTGCACCACGACCTCTGGCTGCTCCCCCTCCCCTTTAAGGATCCTGAAGACGCGATCACAAACATCACGGACCCTGGCACCAGGGAGGCAACAAACCATCCGTGCGTCTCGCCTGCGCCCACAGAACCGCCTGTCGGTACTCCTCACCATCGAGTCCCCGATGACTAGTGCTCTCCCATTCTCCCTCCTTCCCTTCTGAGCCACAGTGCAGGACCCCGTGCCAGAGGCCCGGTCACTGCAGCCTGCCCCCGATAGGCCGTCCCCCCCAACAGTATCTAAAACTGTATACTTGTTGTTGAGGGGAACGACCACAGGAGATCCCTGCACTGACCTCTTCCCACCTCTAACTGTTACCCAGCTGCCTTTGATTTGTGGAGTAACGACCTCCGTGTAGCTTCTATCTATCAACCCCTCAGCTTCCCGAATGATCCTCAGTTCATCCAGCTCCAGCTCCAATTCCCTAACACGGTCTGATAGGAGCTGGAGACGGATGCACTTCCAGCAGGTGAAGTCGGCAGGGTCACCGGAGGTTCCCCTCACCTCGAACATTCTGCAGGAGGAGCAATACACTACACTGGCTGCCATTTCTTTTATTCAATTACCCCTTAGTTAAGTACAACTATAGATATTAACAAAAACAGTAAATAGCTTACCTGCTCAGTCCTTTTTGGTTAGAGGAGGGTAAAAAGGGTCTTATTATTAGGTTAGAGGAGGAGGATGGGTGGGAGACACTACATGTGTAGTGGCTCTGGTTTACTCAGCTCCGCACCTTTAAGGAAAATACCTACCCAGGAGTCCTCGCTGCCGACCAGCTTCCGGTTCCTCCGGCGCCAAAAGAAACTCAAAGACAAGGAAAACAGTAAGTAAAACAGTAAGTACTTACTTTTAAAACACAGCTCCTGATGCCTTCACTCACCCAACGAAGAGTCGCTACCTTCTCCTGCTGCTCCGCCGGGAAATGACGTGGTTTTTTTTTAAAAAAAAGATATAAATTTTTGTCGGACACAATTATGCAATGACAGCACAATGAGTCGAAGGTTAAACTGTCTACAACACCAAAGCAGAAAAGCCCAGCCTTCATTTTTAATTATGTACAAGAGGAGAAAGTTCCAGAAGAATCAGCCAAAGAAAGGATACAATTCCTCCTCTTTTTCAAAATCTCTGGATATTGTACCAGTTTACCATATTTATTGAAAAAAATTATATACAACAATACAAACATAGGTAATGGATTTGCCTCAACAAATTGGCATTGACAAGGATTAGTAAATACTTCACAATATTGGACATGGCCTGCCATTTTAGTTAATGCAGCAGTCATTTTGATTGATCTTTTTCTGTCCCGCCCTTGTTTAGTTGGATTGACTGTACAGGTTTCTCTGACCACAGGGACAGGATCAGACATGGATTAGATACAGAGCAAAGCTCCCACTACACTACACAAAGTACTCTCAAGTTACCTATACCACAAACAGACTGAAGCCCCAACACTGCCCCCAGAATCTCCTGTGGGCTGAATATCAACCAAGGATTTCAAGTTCTATTTCTTGCACCAGCCACCATCAGTGCCTTGTGCTTGATTGTCTTTGGGGAAATGAGGGGAACATTTATACAGAATTTCCCCTTGGAAGATTATATGTTCTCAATCTAGTCTCTTATGTATGCTGTCCCACAGCTATAATCGGTAGGCAATTTTATTTTGTTTGTCCACTAGGAACTGGACTGAGACTTGCAAACTCATTTGACACAAGACAGAGGAAACATGCATCTACTGCAGGCGGAGATTTCAATCTGGACTCTAAAGAGATACTAATAGTTTACAACAGTCCACCACTCCATGCAAAAACATGTCCACACCCTAATAAATTGTATCTTCGAAAGTAGAGTAACACATAGGTCAGAGTTTTTCTTGATTTTTTTTTTTGGCCATTATGTACTCGCCTCCTCTCCTGAAGGTGTTAACTCTTGCTGGAGTACAGTTCCATAACCCTCCTCACCCACCCCTCCCCCTCAAAATGCATTCAAATTAAAATCATTATGAGCCTATCTACATCTTGGCACAGTTTGTAACAGGGGTCACAACCAATAATATCCTCACCTATTACCTATCTAATGCAAATTCCAGCAGAAGGTAGCAGTGAGGGAGTGAACACTGGCTAATGCTCCCTTCCTTAACCCCCAGGTGGGCTGATGCCAAAGGTCCCCCGACTTGGATCAGTTAACGCAGCATTGACTTGTGGTTCAATTGTACCTTTCTGGTCAGTTTGCCCTAGTACCACAACCCAGCAAGTGCACCTACTGAGCCATCAAGGGAACTTATTCAGTGCCTGAGAAGTGAGGTACAATTTAAAAAAAATTGATGCATAAAATCACAAAGATGCAGATAGTTTGCTCACTGTGGCCACACTGACTTATGACTTCTTGTCACTTCGGGCAGCCATTTTAAGGGCAACCTTGGCAGCCATTTTGTGGGGAGCCATTGCATTTGGCAGTCATCGAGTACGAAGCACCTGAACCAGACAAGCCTGATTTGAGTTAGGGTCATCAACAAGGAGTGCCTATGCACACAATAGGTGTGATCAGGACTACTGGCCAGCTGGAATGACAATCCAGAGGCCCAGGAAACCAGGTTGAATATCTAGATCCAGTTTGCCATTGTGGAGAACCAAAAACCAGAATGGCTTCCTGCAGTTCAGCTACTTCCTCCTATCCCCACACAAAAAAACAGCCTTCCTCCAATACCCCTCCCCCACTGGAAAGGGTCTGCACTATTCTTTGGCCATCCAGTGAGAAAAGGATTGGCTCAGGTGGCACATTTGCCATCCCACACAAAGAATAGCTGCTTTAGCAAGGTAGAAGAGGCCGGGTACCGAAGGATTTTTTTTTTTCTTTAATTCATTCACGAGATGTGGACATCACTGGCAAAGCCAGCATTTATTGCCCATCCCTAATTGCCCTTGAAATAGTGGTGGTGAGGTCACCTTTTTGAATACAATTGAGTTGCTTGCTAGGCCATTTCAGAGAGCAGTGAAGAATCAACCACATTGCTGTGGGTCTGGAGACACACATAGGCCAGACCGGGTAGGATGGCAAATTTGCTTCCCTAAAAGGATATTAAGTGAACCAGATGGGATTCTACAACAATCATGACCATCATTACTGATGCTAGATTTTTATTCCAGATTTATTTAATTAATTGAATTTAAATTCCACAGTTGTCGTGGTGAGATTATGAATTCATGTCTCCCGATCATTAAATCGAGGACTCTGAATTACTATTACAGTAAGATAACAACTGTGCTACCATTCCCGAACCCACAGCGAGAGTCAGCACCTACAGGAAGAGGAAGTGAGCAAAGAAACCAGAAAAATGGAGCAGGCAACTTTGCCTGTGCAATTGTGCACAGGATGCGAGATAATTAAAATCAAGAAAAAAAAATCTCCCACACGTCTCAAAGCATCATCTGATGTGGGCCAAAAGCATGACTCCATCTACTGATGGATTCCAGATTCCCAATTCCCACACAGTCAACTGATTGCCTCACAACATATCCCAGCTACAGTCAAGAGGTTTTCTTTTTAAATTAACTTAAAAGACCCAGCCGCACTTTTGAGTCTGGGTGAACCCCTTTTGCCTGTAAGCAAGTCAAAATCTTTAATGCATAAAAGGTTGACTATGGATGTTGCCTTTTCGGTCACACCAGAGAGATCACGGCTTGCTCCAATTTTAGACGCTCTGCGACATCGTCCCTCTCCATCCTCCCCAAGGCCTTGCAAAGCACGTCCAAGCTAGCACCATCCCTCATTGACCAATCAGACAGCAGCGTGTGAGCTGGGTCCTCTCCACGGCCAATGGTGGCCACACGCTCCTCATCGTAGCCCAGGAGGTGCGCAAGGCTGCGCCAATCTGCTCGGTTGGCATTCTGGCTGCCAAGTAGCCGCTCGACCTCTTCACGTTTCTGCAGTGGGAGTTTGCTGTAAAGGGGCGGGTCAGCACGAGCAACTGGGGGAGGGACAAAAAAGACAAAGTTAGACAACTAGTGGTCAATACTGGAACTGCAACAGTCAACAAGATGTCAGAATTTGACAGAAAAACAGAAATCTAGGAGTGAGTTACAGGCTGAAATCTAATCAAGAGGTTCATAGCAGGTACCTGGGATTGAATTACAGGCCGCAGCTGAAACTTCTAATAACTTGTCTGGTCATGAGAAGGTATTTTTGGGATTTGGAGGGCGGAAAGGGAGAGGCAAGGAGAAGGGAACAAAACCAATGGCTAATAGGGGGAACATCTTCCTCAATAGCCGAACGCAAGCCAGAGAAGGAAAATTCATGAAGTGTTGTTTACACACGCTTTAATTTTAATCCCAAACCCACCTCACTATTTCACCCCCTTTTCATTCATTCCTCAACCGGACATCTTTGTAGTCGGGTAAGCAGGGAAACAGCCTTTTGCCTGGCTCACTAGCGGCACAAACTGCACCAGGTCAACCCAGGCACGATTCCCCCTTCCAACTCCCCACCCTTGTTGTTCAGCGTGCACTGGGAACAGAATCAGGCTTAGCTGCGATGCCTCCACAGTCTGCACACACTCTTGGACTCTCACAGGTGACTGAGATAATGAGGAGCTCCCATCGAACAGTCAAATCCCACTGCCAGAGCAGGACATACCTTTACTGAGCTGTGGTTCATGTAGGCTGTGTGTGTCAACAAACACTCCGCTGTCACTGTGCAGCTTCTCGCCTTCGGGTCCTGCGTCGAGCTCACCAGCTCGTGCCTTCGCCAGCTGCTTCTTCTGTTTGCATGTGTTCCAGCTGCGGGGAGAGAGAGAGAGGGGGGGGGGGAGAGAGAGAGAAGGGGGGGGGAGAGAGAGAGAAGGGGGGGGGAGAGAGAGAGAAGGGGGGGGGGGAGAGAGAGAGAAGGGGGGGGAGAGAGAGAGAAGGGGGGGGGGGAGAGAGAGAGAAGGGGGGGGAGAGAGAGAGAAGGGGGGGGGAGAGAGAGAGAAGGGGGGGGGAGAGAGAGAGAAGGGGGGGGAGAGAGAGAGAAGGGGGGGGGAGAGAGAGAGAAGGGGGGGGGAGAGAGAGAGAAGGGGGGGGGAGAGAGAGAGAAGGGGGGGGGAGAGAGAGAGAAGGGGGGGGGAGAGAGAGAGAAGGGGGGGGGGAGAGAGAGAGAAGGGGGGGGGAGAGAGAGAGAAGGGGGGGGAGAGAGAGAGAAGGGGGGGGAGAGAGAGAGAAGGGGGGGGGAGAGAGAGAGAAGGGGGGGGGAGAGAGAGAGAAGGGGGGGGGAGAGAGAGAGAAGGGGGGGGAGAGAGAGAGAAGGGGGGGGAGAGAGAGAGAAGGGGGGGGAGAGAGAGAGAAGGGGGGGGAGAGAGAGAGAAGGGGGGGGGAGAGAGAGAGAAGGGGGGGGGAGAGAGAGAGAAGGGGGGGGGAGAGAGAGAGAAGGGGGGGAGAGAGAGAGAGAAGGGGGGGGGAGAGAGAGAGAAGGGGGGGGAGAGAGAGAGAAGGGGGGGGAGAGAGAGAGAAGGGGGGGGGAGAGAGAGAGAAGGGGGGGAGAGAGAGAGAGAAGGGGGGGGGAGAGAGAGAGAAGGGGGGGAGAGAGAGAGAGAAGGGGGGGGAGAGAGAGAGAGAAGGGGGGGGAGAGAGAGAGAAGGGGGGGGAGAGAGAGAGAAGGGGGGGGAGAGAGAGAGAAGGGGGGGGAGAGAGAGAGAAGGGGGGGGAGAGAGAGAGAAGGGGGGGGAGAGAGAGAGAAGGGGGGGGAGAGAGAGAGAAGGGGGGGGAGAGAGAGAGAAGGGGGGGGAGAGAGAGAGAAGGGGGGGAGAGAGAGAGAAGGGGGGGGAGAGAGAGAGAAGGGGGGGAGAGAGAGAGAAGGGGGGGAGAGAGAGAGAAGGGGGGGAGAGAGAGAGAAGGGGGGGAGAGAGAGAGAAGGGGGGGGAAAGAGAGAAGGGGGGGGAAAGAGAGAAGGGGGGGGAAAGAGAGAAGGGGGGGGAAGAGAGAAGGGGGGGGAAGAGAGAAGGGGGGGGAAGAGAGAAGGGGGGGGAAGAGAGAAGGGGGGGGAAGAGAGAAGGGGGGGGAAGAGAGAAGGGGGGGGAAGAGAGAAGGGGGGGGAAGAGAGAAGGGGGGGGAAGAGAGAAGGGGGGGGAAGAGAGAAGGGGGGGGAAGAGAGAAGGGGGGGGAAGAGAGAAGGGGGGGGAAGAGAGAAGGGGGGGGAAGAGAGAAGGGGGGGGAAGAGAGAAGGGGGGGGAAGAGAGAAGGGGGGGGAAGAGAGAAGGGGGGGAAGAGAGAAGGGGGGGGAAGAGAGAAGGGGGGGGAAGAGAGAAGGGGGGGGGAAGAGAGAAGGGGGGGGGAAGAGAGAAGGGGGGGGGAAGAGAGAAGGGGGGGGGAAGAGAGAAGGGGGGGGGAAGAGAGAAGGGGGGGGGAAGAGAGAAGGGGGGGGGAAGAGAGAAGGGGGGGGGAAGAGAGAAGGGGGGGGGAAGAGAGAAGGGGGGGGGAAGAGAGAAGGGGGGGGAAGAGAGAAGGGGGGGGGAGAGAGAAGGGGGGGGGAGAGAGAAGGGGGGGGGAGAGAGAAGGGGGGGGAGAGAGAAGGGGGGGGAGAGAGAAGGGGGGGGAGAGAGAAGGGGGGGGAGAGAGAAGGGGGGGGAGAGAGAAGGGGGGGGAGAGAGAAGGGGGGGGAGAGAGAAGGGGGGGGAGAGAGAAGGGGGGGGAGAGAGAAGGGGGGGGAGAGAGAAGGGGGGGAGAGAGAAGGGGGGGGAGAGAGAAGGGGGGGGAGAGAGAAGGGGGGGGAGAGAGAAGGCGGGGGAGAGAGAAGGCGGGGGAGAGAGAAGGCGGGGGAGAGAGAAGGCGGGGGAGAGAGAAGGGGGGGAGAGAGAAGGGGGGGAGAGAGAAGGGGGGGAGAGAGAAGGCGGGGGAGAGAGAAGGCGGGGGAGAGAGAAGGCGGGGGAGAGAGAAGGCGGGGGAGAGAGAAGGCGGGGGAGAGAGAAGGCGGGGGAGAGAGAAGGGGGGGAGAGAGCGAGGAAAGAGAGAAGGGGGGAGAGAGCGAGGAAAGAGAGAAAGGGAGAGAGCGAGGAAAGAGAGAAAGGGAGAGAGCGAGGAAAGAGAGAAAGGGAGAGAGCGAGGAAAGAGAGAGTGAGTAACAGTGCGAGACAAAGTGTAAAAGAAAGACGAGTGATAGTGAGAGTGGGTGAGTGAAAAGAGTTAGAGCAGGAAAGGGTGAAAAAGTGGGATAATGAGAAAAAGTTAAAAGTGAATGTGTGTGTGGAAACTGCAGCACAGTCAAAATAGGGGGGTGGTCAACAAATGGTGCGGTGGGGGGGGGTCAGAATTCATGAAGTAAGGCAGCACATGAGGACAATAGGACACAAGGGGACAGAGAATGAGGAGGGGGTTGGACAGTGGACAAGGCTAGTGGTCAGGTCTGTCAATCTGTCAGCAGAAACCACATGTAAAATCAAACTAGATTTATGAGGGAAACATTTTTTCTCCCCTTCCCATCTAGTCTCTCTTCCTCTCTCCCTTACTGTTTTCTCCTCTTTCCTCTTTTTTGGGAGGAATTGCTGAGTGCCAACAGTGTGCAGCTAATTTAGGATAGACCTTTTGACCTACTGTGGATTGACATTACACTGAGTGGTGGTGATGATCCCTCCTTTTCTGAGGAGGGAAAATTAAATCAACAGCAAAATATGAAGAGCAATTTGTTTTTAAAAATAAGCTTCATTTGAAGTTGCTGGGGATGTTTAAAAAAAAAAATCACCATTTTACAGTGACATAGATTACAAGTCCCACGATGACTGCTGCAAGGATGGAGCAGTAAACCGGAATGATGTTCTTCCCCGTATCGTAGGCAGTGAAGTTGACCGTGCTGGACCCGGGTTCCACAGAGGTCATGAACTTGGCATCATCTCTCACTGGCTCGACCTGCGGTCTCCTTAGTAGTGATGAGTTTTTGTCTAAACAAGAGGCAGGAGGGAATGAAAACCACATTTTAGCTCCATCTTGTAACCAAGTCACCACAACCAATGCTAAGTTTAACAGATGGCAGGGCAGAAAAAAAAATACTAGATGCTAGAACTGAAAGAACATGGATTTCTTTACCAAAAATGGTTACCAAGGCAGAGATCATCATTTAAAGGGGAATTGGAACAATATAAAAGGATATAGGGTAAGGGCAAGGTAATGGAATTAGACTGGATTCATTTCAGTTTGTGTGAGTTGAGAGGATACTACCATCAGGAAAGACTGAGCAAGCTGGGGCTCTTTTCCCTGAAATAAAAAGGAAATATACCAAAATAGCAGAACGTTACTACAACTTAAGAGTGTCGAATTGTGAAGACTTGGCTTATATTCCCTGGAATATACAAGGTTGACAGGTGATCTGATCAAGGTGTTCCAAAATTTGAAAGATTTAATGGGGTAGATAGAGAAACTACTTCCTTTGACGGGGGGCTGGGGGAGAATTACAGCCAGGCCAAGAAGAATTTTTCCCACACAATGGGTAGTGGAAATGTGAAATTCTCTCTCCCAAAATGCTATGGATTTTGGGAGTTAGCTCAAACTTTCAAGACTGAAACTGATATATTTTTGGCAACAATTATTGTTGTATGAGAGAGAGTGAGGAAGAACAGGCACAATGGGCTGAATGGCCTCCTTCTCTGCCATTAGATTCCACCAATTTTCACGTGCTCTTCACTGGTGTCCTGCACTGTGACTGCAGCTGAGTTTCTCAATATTTGTCTGAAAAAGATCACACTGGAGAGTTTCCTGGGGACGGCAAGATTAAGCAAACCTGTCCAGGATGAGAGAAGAGGAAAGATAATCAGAATATCATGAGCAGGCCTTACTCAGGCAGACAGTGTCTGAGGTCGCTTGGCACTCCTGTAACACAAAATGATCTTCGCCACAGATGCGGCAATCCATACATGGTTGTGAGCTGCTTGCCTTCTCGGAAAAGGAGCCCTGGGGGCACGGCTGGCACACAGCATCTTGGTCCCTGTGGCATTCCACCACCACCCCGTAGCCCTGTGGGCAGGTGGTGCAAGGCACACATCTGCCACTGGATGAGTAGTATCCTTCCACACATTGGCATTGGGTATCAAATGTGACTACGCATGGCAACTCGACTTTCATCTTTTCAGGGCAGCTCGAGCACAGCTGGCAGTGGGCGAGACCGGCACTGGATGAGAAGGTCACACCTGCAACAAAAGTGAACAAATGGAACTGGTAGAAAGGACTTGCATTTATCTAGCGCCTTTCATGACCTCAGAACCCCCTAAAGGACCTTACAGCCAGTGAAGCACTTTATGTGTAGTCACCATTTGTAATGTAGAGAAATGTGGCAGCCAATTAATACACAGCAAGATTCCACAAATATTAATGAAATAAATGACCAGATATTCTGATGTTGGTAGAAGGATAAATAATGGCTAGGGGCCTGGGAGAACGCATCTGCTCTTCTTTGGAATAGTGTAACTGGATCTTTTACATCCACCTGAGGGGGCAGATGGGGCCTTGCTTTAACATCTCATCCAAAGGACAACACCTCAGGCAGTGCAGCACTACCTCAGCACTTCATTAACCGACATTATATGCTCAGGTCTCCACAGTGGTTTGAACCGAAGATTTTCAGCCTCGGAGGTGATTATGCTACCACGGAGTCATAGCTAACACTTAAAACAAAAAAAGGACGAGGTGATTTTAACAGGGACAGGAAGACAAGCACAAGGAATGACGAGTTGAACTTGAGAAGAAAGCTTTGGGGAGGGGCAAGATTGGAGACGACGTTATTTTGAGATTACAGACCTTCTCTTGACACTTACCATCCTCACAAGGCTGACATAGGGTGTTGGTGGTGTTACACTCTTTAATAACACCGTGACCTATAGGACAGAGGTCACAGCACTTGTTCTGCAAAGTAAATTGTCCACTGGGACAGGAGTCATCTGCCAGCACCTGAGGATTAAGAAATGAAGATTAAACAACTGTCCAGCAAAGGCAGGGGAGCTTTCAGTCACACCTTCTGAAGATGCTAAAGGGCGCAAGGATTACAGATCCACACCATTCTTCATGTGTGAGCCTCAACAGCAAGTACAGGTAGGTGTTCAGCAGTGGCAGGCATCACATCAGAGTTGGATCCTGTCCAGCTTACCCATTCTCTAGGATATCACTATAACCAGGTCAAGGTGAATCTGTATTCAGGCAATGAAGAACTAGCTCCAATTCCCATGATGATTGCTATTGGGTGGCCTCTACTGGGAAGTGCACATGTGGACATTGAGCAAAGGACATAACACCTCTATGTTTAAACATCCTGCTCACACAAAGAATGGCCACAGTGGCAAAGTGCCTCGGAAGCCAGACCCCAGTGAGAGACAGCAGAAGAGAATATTGCCATAGAAATAAAAATGGATTGGGCGCTTATCAATATCCAGAAAATCTCTGTCCCTCCCTACCTTGGGGAGGGGGGTTGGACAAGTGGGGAGGAAACACCACACACATACGTAATGGGACAGAGGGACCGAAAGCGACAACAGGAGGACTATTCTACTCACTCATCTGACAGTCCACAGCATGGTCCCACCAACTTAATCTCTTCCAAAAATCCCTACAATTCCCCCCCAATCATGAGGGGGAGGGGAAGGGGGTGGGGGGACGAGAGAGAGGTTTATTATTTTACTTACTTTGGTTTAAAGTGCAATAAAGCTACCCTCTTTCTTTGGTTCCTTTTATGATCATAGCTCATAAATAGTTAAACAAGTATATCCACTTTAAAAAGGAAATAAACCTGTTGTGGTCAAATCAAGGAGAAGGAAAAGGAGGAGAGCCCTTTGACACCTCCTCACCTGACCACAATAGTGGGCAGGCATAATCAGGAAAGGATGAACAGGCTGGGTCTCTTTTCTCTTGAAAAAAGGCAGCTGAGGAGTGACCTAATTGAGATCTTTTAAAAATTATGAATGGTTTTGATAAGTGGAAACATTCTCTCTGTATCCATCCTGTGGGGAAGAACATAACTAGAGGCCATCAATATAAAAAAGAGTCACAACAAATCCAATAGGGATTTCAGAAGAAACGTCTTTACCCAAAAACAGTGGTGAGAATGTGGAACTCACTACCGCAGCGAGTGATTGAAGAGAATAGTAAAAGATGCATTTAAGGGGAGGCTAGTCAAGCACATGAGGGAGAAGAGAATAGAGGGTTACAATGATAGATTTAGATGAGGAAAGATGAGAGGAAGCTCGAGTGGGGCATAAACTCCAGCATGGATAGTTGTGCCGAATGGCCTGTTTAGGTGCCATATATCCTATGTAATATTCCATCATGAACTCCACTCATTTAATCTCCTGAGAGAAAGTTCTGTCTAAATACTGCCTCATCCCAACTCCAGAGTATCTACCCATTCTCATGTCTCCAGTACTCAACCCTAGATGTTGTTTTCCTCAAACTTCCCCTTGTCCCTACCCCAAGCAGCACTGAGACCACTGCATCCTGTGGGGTAAAGGCCTGCTCGGGTCGGGAGAAAAAAAAACCCCCGACCCGAACCTGAAAGAACCACATCGGACCCGAGCCCGACCCAGCCCTTCCAGTTTTTCCCACACCCGACCCGACCTGCAGCCGGCCAGTGGAATGTTCACTTTACCTACCTTATGATTCCGAATCCGTTTTTCACTTTTTCAGTTTGTGCAGATAAGCAACAAAAACTGTAATTGGACTTGAAAGGTTGTTTAAAAAGATGAAGATTGGAGCCACGAAGTCAGTGATTGTTTGGTCACAAGTTAAACAGAAACCCATGGAGTTGTGCCCAGACAGGTTGTGCCACACTGTATTGCTTAAAATAAACATAGCAGTCGCCCGAAAGCTCAGGAAATATTATACATTACCTAGACTCCTGCTTTACAGGTTGAAATACTTGCTGCAAGTTTATCCAGTGAGCAGCTGAGATGCAGAGACCAGGAAGGTCCTGAGTGATTAATTATAAAATATACAGTATTTAAAAAAATATATAAAATGATCAGTCAGGACTCTAGTCTACACACATACAGTATGCTGCTCACTGGATAAACTTGCAAGTATTTCAACCTGTAAAGCAGGAGTCTAGGTAACGTATAATGATATTTTCTGAGCCTTCGGGCAATGGCTGTTTATTTTAAGCAATACAGATACTGGTACAGTGTGGCACAACCTGTCTGGGCACAACTCCATGGGTTTCTGTTTAACCCACGACCAAACAATCACTGACGTCACGGCTCCAATCTTCATCTTTTTAAACAACCTTGCAAGTCCAATTAATACTGTGTGTCCGACCCGAACCCAGAAGAGTGACCCGACCCATGTCGTCAGGTCCCGCTCGAGTAGCAGGCCTTTACTGTAGGGTGGTTGACCATCGCATTCTGTACTTAAATCCCTGTTACAGTTACAGTTTTTGTTAATCACTTCTATTTAAAGTTAATTATTTTAGCCTCTCCTTTTGCTGGGACTACATACTCCATTGTCATCGAAACCGCAGACCTTGGTATTCCAACCCTCCCAGATCATTCCGAAATTTCCAGGAATTAAAAATTAATCTTCCAGGCAGCACAGGAAACAAAACATAAGGCCATTAAAAAAAAAGTTTTTAAAATTTTCTTTGAAAGTTTTTATAACTAATAAACAAAAAGCTATCAGACACAGGGAAGAAAGGCTATTTGACTGGCAGTCAAGATTCGCCCCATCAGTTAAGAGCGTTTGCTTCCCAATGGGCTTGGGAAAACAGTGCGTCACGAGGATGGACATTTCGCCCAATGGCATGAATATGCAGGCGGGAAGGTTGGAGGTCAAAGGTCATGTGGTGAAACCTCCAACGTCCAGACAACCCTATAATGATCCTCCCCCGAAGTGCAGACACAGCCCTATTTGCACTTATATTTCTGACTCTCTGGTTTATCCTGTTTGGATTTCATTAGTCTGGAGGTTTGGCAAGAACTATTCCAAGGACTGTCGCCTGATTGGTGAATAAATCCTAAATCAGAACCATCAGTAAGTAGAGAATTATGCAAGTTAATAGCAGCAGTGATTTAAACTTCACGCCTGCACTGCCCCCACCACCCCCCGCCCTTCCCCCAACCCCCAGAGGCTCTATTGCATTGAACAGAGCATCAGAAACAAAAATACTTGGGATATTCCAAGCCTAGATGATGAGGGTTGACAAGCTGTTCAACGATGTATCATAGCTGACTACATTTTTTCTTCTTTCCCTAGCCCAGAGGCACTGAGGCCAAAAGTACTGCCCAGGTGGTCCTAGCCAAGATCAGCAAACTCTGCAGAGGCCTGGGTTTGAATGGCCGGGTTTGTGTGACTCAGTACTCGGGACCTGCATCTACTCAAGTGTAGCTTCGAGCAACACTACAGCTTTCTACTTGATTAGCTTACACTCAAAGCAACATGGGTGGGAATGTTACTTTGCTGCAGTGGGAGGAGTAGGAAGAGGGACAGATGTAGAGCAGGAGAAGAGACATGGAGGGCTAGGGGGTTGAAAAGGGAGAAGGTGGAAGCTGTAGTGGGAAGAGGAGGGGAAAGCAGGAAAAGGAGGGAGGGTATTTAAAAAGGAGAGAGGAAATGGAGGAAGGATGGGAAAAGGTTGGGGAGGGAGGAGGAGGTAGAAAAGGGAGGGTGTGGAAGCTATGTGAAGAACTGGTTGGAAGAGTAGCGTGGGGGGGGGTGGGGGGAAGGAAGAGGTGGAAGAGAGGGAAAGGGATGGAGGAAAAGGACAGAGATGGAGGAGGGGGCAGGAAGGGAGGAGGAAACAGAAAATTGGTTGAAAAAGGAATTGAGGAAGAGGACGGTGAAGGAAAAAGCAAAGTGCTGATGATCCAGGATCCTGTGATTCAATCACAGCTTCAGTCGTGCTTCATTGCTAGGCTGACTGTTTCCAATTTATATGAACAACTTAGATTGAGAAGATCACCACACACTGATCTAGTTTGTAGATTGTACAAAACTCAGCTGCATCTGAGGTTGAGAGTGGGGGAGGGGAAGAGTGTAGCAGTTCCAGCAACCTACTGAAGAAGTGAAATAGATAAAACATTCCTGGGCAAATAGCAAATGAAATACAGAGAAGGGAAGCCATTTAACCCATCTAGTTCATCATACCATAAGAACCCAACGTTAATCTTTCCCCACAATCCAACTACTTCTTGAATAACACCACTCCCCTACCCAGAAGCCACTTTATACGGAGTATAAAATATTTCACACAGGAGGAAAAAAGTTGGGCAAAATTAGCACTTCATGGCAAAACAAGGGAACATATTATTGAAAGGAACACAGTGAATGTTGTGGATGAGGATTTTCATAAAGGCATCTGGTAATGCTGCAATGTAGGAGTTTCATTGATAAAATTCATGCATGAGGTATTAAAGGGAATGTCACAGCATGGACAGGAAGTTGGTTAAAAGAAAAAAAAGTGTGTTTTGGACAGGAGTGATGTAAACACTGGCATCCCCAGGGTTACTTATGGGACCATTGCTCTTCAGTTACAGTTCAGAAGGCAGCCGTTCGGCCCATCATGTCTGCACCAGTTCTCTGAAAGAGCAACTCCCTCAGTTCCAATCCCCTGCTTTCTCCCCATAACCCTGCACATTCTTCCTTTTCATAAAATAGTCTAATTCCCTTTTGAATGCTTCAATTGAACCTGCCCCCACCACGTACCCAGGCAGCGCATTCCAGACCTTAACCACTGCCTGAAAATGTTTTTCCTCATGTCACTTTTGCTTCTCTTACCAAATACTTTAAATCTGTGCCCTCTCGTTCTCGATCCTTTCGAGCGTGGGAACAGTCTCTCTCTCTCTACTCTATCCAGAGACCTCATGATTTTGAATATCTCTATCAAATCACTTCTCAGCGTTCTCTTTTCCAAGGAAAACAGTTCTAACTTCTCAAATCTATCTTCATAAC
The DNA here is from genome assembly GCF_036365525.1 of Heterodontus francisci. Lineage (NCBI taxonomy): Eukaryota > Metazoa > Chordata > Chondrichthyes > Heterodontiformes > Heterodontidae > Heterodontus > Heterodontus francisci. The sequence goes on from NW_027140305.1 coordinate 30,743, forward strand.
TGAAATTCCTCATCCCTGGAACCATTCTTGTGAATCTTTTCTGTACTCTCTCCAATGCCCTCACGTCTTTTCTCAAGTGCAGCGCCCAGAATTGGACACAATACTCCAGCTGAATTCGAACTACCGTCTTATATATGTTCAGCATAACTTCCTTGCTCTTGTACTCTATGCCACTATTAATAAAGCCCAGGATACTGAATGCTTTATTAACCACTCTCTTAACCTGTCCTGCCACCTTCAATGACTTATGCACATATACACCCAGGTCCCTCTGCTCCTGCACCTCCTTTAGAATTGTACCCTTTATTCTATATTGTCTCTTCATGTTCTTCCTACCAAAATGAATCACTTCATATTTTTCTGTATTGAACTTCATCTGCCACCTGTCTGCCCATTCCACCAACTTGTCTATGTCCTTTTGAAGTTCTACACTATCCTCCTCACAGTTCACAATGTTTCCAAGTTTTGTATCATCTGCAAACTTTGAAATTGTGCCATACACCAAGGTCTAGGTCATTAATAGATATCAGGAAAAGCAAAGGTCCCAACACTGACTCCTGGGAAATTTTATTCCATGAGCTACAAGTTTGCTCATACGTCTGTTGTATGGCACTGTATCAAATGCCTTTTGAAAGTCCATGTACACCACATCAACAGCATTGCCCTCATCAACCCACTGTTACCTTCTCAAAAAGTAACATTCGCACCACACAAGTGCCAGGCAATGACCATCTCCAACAAGAGAGAATCTAACCATCTCCCCTTGACATTCAATGTCATTACCATCGCTGAATCCTCCACTATCAACATCCCAGGGGCTACCATTGACCAAAAACTGAACTGGAGTGGCTATATAAATACCGTGGCTACAAGGGCAGGTCAGAGGCTAGGAATCCTGAGGCGAGTAACTCACCTCCTGACTCCCCACCATCTACAAGGCACAAGTCAGGATTGTGATGGAATACTCTCCAGTTGCCTGGATGGGTGCAGCTCCAACAACACTCAAGAAGCTCAACACCATCCAGGACAAAGCAGCCCACTTGATTAGCACTCCATCTACAAACATTCACTCCCTCCACCACTGACACAGTGGCAGCAGTGTGTACCATCTATAAGATGCACTGCAGCAATGCACCAAGGCTCCTTAGACAGCACCTTCCAAACCCGCGACCTCTACCAACTAGAAGGACAAGGGCAGCAAATGCATGGGAACACCACCACCTGCAAGTTCCCCTCCAAGTCACACACCATCCTGACTTGGAACTATATCGCCGTTCCTTCACTGTCACTGGGTCAAAATCCTGGAACTCCCTTCCTAACAGCACTGAGTGTACCTGCCCCACATGGACTGCAGCTCACCACCACCTTCTCAAGGGCAATTAGGGATGGACAATAAATGCTGGCCTGGCCAGCGACACCCACATCCCATGAATTAATTTTTTAAAACTCCAGCAAGTTAGTTAAACATGATTTTCCCTTAAGAAATCCATGCTGGCTTTCCTTAATTAACTCACATTTGTCCATGTGACAATTGATTTTGTCCCAAATTATTTTTTCTAGAAATTTTTCCACCATCGAAGTTAAACTGACTGGCCTGTAGTTTCTGGGCTTTTCCTTACACCCTTTTTTCAAACAAGGGTGTAACGTTTGCAATTCTCCAATCCTTTGGCACCACCCCAGAGTCTAAGGAAGGATGGAAAATTATGGCCAGTGCCTCTGATTTCCACCCTCACCTCCTTCAGTATCCTTGGATGCATCTTATCCTGCCCTGGTGCCTTATCCACTTTAAGTACTGACAGCCTATCTAATACTTCCTCTTTATCAATTTTCAACCCCTCTGTTGTCTGACCTATCTCCTCTTTCAACAGTACCAAGGAAGATGATGCAACTCAGGCAAAGGCAGATGCAAAGTATTCATTTAATACCTCAGCTA
>NW_027140306.1:0-19778 GCF_036365525.1 Heterodontus francisci
ACCCCATCACCATCCCTTCACTGTAATACATTACACACTCAACCTATCACCGTCCCTTCACTCTAATACATTATACACTCACCCCATCACCATCCCTTCACTCAAACACATTATACATTTACCCTACCACCATCCCTTCACTCTACTACATTACACACTCACCCCATCAACATCCCTTCACTCTAACATATTATACACTCACCCCATCACCATCCCTTCACTCTAACACATTATACACGCACCCCATCACCATCCCTTCACTCTAACACATATACAGTCCCCCCATCACCATCCCTTCACTCTAACACATTACACACTCACCCCGTCACCATCCCTTCGCTCTAACTCATAACACACTCATCCAATCATCAAACCTTCACTCAAAAATATTACACATTCTCCCCATCAACATCCTAAACACATTACACACTCAGTCTATCACCATGGCCTCACTGTCACACATTACGCACTCACCCCATCACCATCCCTTCACTCGAACACATTATACACTCACCCCATCACCATCCCTTCACTCTAACACATTATACACTCACCCCCATCATCATACCTTCACTAAAACATTATATACTCACCCCATCACCATCCCTTCACTCTAATAATTGATACACTCACACCATCACCATCCCTTCACTCCAACACATTGCACACTCACCCCATCAGCATCCCTTCACTCTAAAAAATTATACACTCACCTCATCACCATCTCTTCACTCTAATACATTATTTTTTTTTTTTTTTGGGCCTCCTTATCTCGAGAGACAATCGGTAAGTGCCTGGAGGTGGTCAGTGGTTTGTGAAGCAGCGCCTGGAGTGGCTATAAAGGCCAATTCTGGAGTGACAGGCTCTTCCACAGGTGCTGCAGAGAAATTTGTTTGTCGGGGCTGTTGCACAGTTGGCTCTCCCCTTGCGCCTCTGTCTTTTTTCCTGCCAACTGCTAAGTCTCTTCGACTCGCCACAATTTAGCCCTGACTTTATGGCTGCCCGCCAGCTCTGGCGAATGCTGGCAACTGACTCCCACGACTTGTGATCAATGTCACACGATTTCATGTCGCGTTTGCAGACGTCTTTATAGCGGAGACATGGACGGCCGGTGGGTCTGATACCAGTGGCGAGCTCGCTGGACAATGTGTCTTTGGGGATCCTGCCATCTTCCATGCGGCTCACATGGCCAAGCCACCTCAAGCGCCGCTGACTCAGTAGTGTGTATAAGCTGGGGGTGTTGGCCGCTTCAACGACTTCTGTGTTGGAGATATAGTGCTGCCACCTGATGCCAAGTATTCTCCGAAGGCAGCGAAGATGGAATGAATTGAGACGTCGCTCTTGGCTGGCATACGTTGTCCAGGCCTCGCTGCCGTAGAGCAAGGTACTGAGGACACAGGCCTGATACACTCGGACTTTTGTGTTCCGTGTCAGTGCGCCATTTTCCCACACTCTCTTGGCCAGTCTGGACATAGCAGTGGAAGCCTTACCCATGCGCTTGTTGATTTCTGCATCTAGAGACAGGTTACTGGTGATAGTTGAGCCTAGTTAGGTGAACTCTTGAACCACTTCCAGAGCGTGGTCGCCATTATTGATGGATGGAGCATTTCTGACGTCCTGCCCCATGATGTTCGTTTTCTTGAGGCTGATGGTTAGGCCAAATTCATTGCAGGCAGACGCAAACCTGTCGATGAGACTCTGCAGGCACTCTTCAGTGTGAGATGTTAAAGCAGCATCGTCAGCAAAGAGGAGTTCTCTGATGAGGACTTTCCGTACTTTGGACTTCGCTCTTAGACGGGCAAGGTTGAACAACCTGCCCCCTGATCTTGTGTGGAGGAAAATTCCTTCTTCAGAGGATTTGAACGCATGTGAAAGCAGCAGGGAGAAGAAAATCCCAAAAAGTGTGGGTGCGAGAACACAGCCCTGTTTCACACCACTCAGGATAGGAAAGGGCTCTGATGAGGAGCCACCATGTTGAATTGTGCCTTTCATATTGTCATGGAATGAGGTGATGATACTTAGTAGCTTTGGTGGACATCCGATCTTTTCTAGTAGTCTGAAGAGACCACGTCTGCTGACGAGGTCAAAGGCTTTGGTGAGATCAATGAAAGCAATGTAGAGGGGCATCTGTTGTTCACGGCATTTCTCCTGTATCTGACGAAGGGAGAACAGCATGTCAATGGTCGATCTCTCTGCACGAAAGCCACACTGTGCCTCAGGGTAGACGCGCTCGGCCAGCTTCTGGAGCCTGTTCAGAGCGACTCGAGCAAAGACTTTCCCCACTATGCTGAGCAGGGAGATTCCACGGTAGTTGTTGCAGTCACCGCGGTCACCTTTGTTTTTATAGAGGGTGATGATGTTGGCATCGCGCATGTCCTGGGGTACTGCTCCCTCGTCCCAGCACAGGCATAGCAGTTCATGTAGTGCTGAGAGTATAGCAGGCTTGGCACTCTTGATTATTTCAGGGGTAATGCTGTCCTTCCCAGGGGCTTTTCCGCTGGCTCGGGAATCAATGGCATCACTGAGTTCCGATTTGGTTGGCTGTATGTCCAGCTCATCCATGACTGGTAGAGGCTGGGCTGCATTGAGGGCAGTCTCAGTGACAGCATTCTCCCTGGAGTACAGTTCTAGGTCTTGCTCAACTCAGCGGTCCATTTGTTTGCGTTGGTCAGTGATTATGTCCCCCGATTTAGATTCACTCTCACACATTATACACTCACCTCATCACCATCTCTTCACTCTAATACATTATGCACTCAACCTATCACCATCCCTTCACTCGAACACATTACACACTCACCCCATCAGCATCCCTTCACTCGAACAAATTATACACTCACCGCACCACCATCCCTTCACTCGAACACATTATACACTCACCTCATCACCATCTCTTCACTCTAATACATTATACACTCATCCCATCACCATCCCTTCACTCTAACAAATTATACAATGACCCCATCACCATCCCTTCACTCTAATACATTATACACTCACCCCATCACCATCCCTTCACTCTAATAATTTATACACTCACCCCGTCACCATCCCTTCACTCTAACACATTATACACTCTCCCCATCACCATCTCTTCACTCTAATACATTACACACTCAGCCCATCAACATCACTTCACTCTAACAAATGATACAATCACCCCATCACCATCCCTTCACTCCAATACATTACACACTCACCCCATCACCATCCCTTCACTCTAACACATTATACAATCACCCCATCACCATCCCTTCACTCCAACACTTAATACAGTCACCCTATCACCATCCCTTTACTCTAACAATTAATACACTCACCCCATCACCATCCCTTCACTCTAACACATTATACACTCACCCCATCACCATCTCTTCACTCTCATACATTACACATTCATCTCATCACCATCCCTTCACTCTAACACATTATACAGTCCCCCCATCACCATCCCTTCACTCTAATACATTACACACTCATCTCATCACCATCCCATCACTCTAACACATTATACAGTCCCCCCATCACCATCCCTTCACTCTAATACATTACACACTCATCTCATCACCATCCCTTCACTCTAACACATTACACAGTCACCCCATCACCATCCCTTCACTCCAAAACATTACACACTTACCAAATCAACATCCCTTCAATCTAACAAATTGCACACTCACCCCATCACCATCCCTTCACTCTAACACATTACACACTCACCCCATCACCATCCCTTCACTCTAACAAATTATACAATCAACCCATCACCATCCCTTCAGTCTAAAACATTATACACTCACCCTATCATCATCCCTTCACTGTAAAACATTATACACTCACCCCATCACCTTCCCTTCAGTCTAAAACATTATACAATCACCCCATCACCATCCCTTCACTCAAACACATTATACATTCACCCCATCATCATCCCTTAACTCGAACACATTATACACTCACCCTACCACCATCCCTTCACTCTAACACATTACACACTCACCCCATCAACATCCCTTCACTCTAACACATTATACACTCACCCCATCACCATCCCTTCACTCTAACACATTGCACACTCATCTCATCACCATCCCTTCACTCTAACACATTATACACTCACCCCAACACCATCCCTTCACTCTAACACATTATACACTCACCCCATCAACAACCCTTCACTCTAACACATTATACACTCACCCCATCACCATCCCTTCACTCTAATAATTTATACACTCACCCCATCACCATCCCTTCACTCTAACACATTATACACTCACCCCATCACCATCCCTTCACTCTAATAATTTATACACTCACCCCATCACCATCCCTTCACTCTAACTCATTATACACTCACCCCAACACCATCCCTTCACTCTAACACATTATACACTCACCCCATCAACAACCCTTCACTCTAACACATTATACACTCACCCCATCACCATCCCTTCACTCTAATAATTTATACACTCACCCCATCACCATCCCTTCACTCTAACACTTTATACACTCACCCCATCAACAACCCTTCACTCTAACACATTATACACTCACACCATCACCATCCCTTCACTCTAACACATTATACACTCACCCCATCAACATCCCTTCACTCTAACACATTATACACACACCCCATCACCATCCCTTCACTCTAACACATTATACACTCACCCCATCAACATCCCTTCACTCTAACACATTTTACACTCACCCCATCACCATCCCTTCATTCTAACACATTATACAATCACCCCATCACCATCCTTTCACTCTAACACATTATACAATCACCCCATCACCATCCCTTCACTCTAACACATTATACATTCACCCCATCATCATCCCTTAAATCTAACTCATTATACACTCACCCCATCACCATCCCTTCACTCTAACACATTCCACACTCACCTCATCACCATCCCTTCACTCTAACGCATTATGCACTCACCCCATCACCATCTCTTCACTCTGACACATTACACACTCACCTCATCACCATCCCTTCACTCTAACATATTATACACTCACCCCATCACCATCCCTTCACTCTAACATATTACACACTCACCTCATCACCATCCCTTCACTCTAACACATTATACACTCACCCCATCACCATCCCTTCACTCAAACACATTATACACTCACCCGACCACCATCCCTTCACTCTAACACATTATACACTCACCCCATCACCATCCCTTCACTCTAACACATTATACAATCACCCCATCAACATCCCTTCACTCTACAACATTATACACTCACTCCATCACCATCCCTCCACTCTAACACATTATACAATCTCCCTACCACTATCCCTTCACTCTACCTCATAACACACTCACCCCATCAACATCCCTTCAATCTAACACATTATACACTCACCCCATCAACATCCCTTCACTCTAACACATTATACAATCACCCCGTCACCATCCCTTCACTCGAAAACATTATACACTCACCCCATCACCATCCCTTCACTCTAACACATTATACACTCACCCCATCACCATCCCTTCAGTCTAACACATGATACACTCACCCCATCACCATCCCTTCACTCTAACACATTATACACTCACCCCATCAACATCCCTTCACTCTAATACATTATACACTCACCCCATCACCATCTCTTCACTCTAACACATTACACACTCAACCTATCACCATCTCTTCACTCTAACACATTATACACTCTCCCCATCACCATCTCTTCACTCTAACACATTATACACTCTCCACATCACCATCTCTTCACTCTAATACATTACACACTCAGCCCATCACCATCCCTTCACTCTAACAAATGATACAATCACCCCATCAACATCCCTTCACTCCAATACATTACACACTCACCACATCGCCATCCCTTCACTCTAACACATTATACACTCACCCCAACACCATCCCTTCACTCTAAGACATTCCACACTCACCTCATCACCATCCCTTCACTCTAACGCATTGTACACTCACCCCATCACCATCTCTTCACTCTGACACATTACACACTCACCTCATCACCATCCCTTCACTCTAACATATTATACACTCACCTCATCACCATCCCTTCACTCTAACACATTATACACTCACCCCATCACCATCCCTTCACTCGAACGCATTGTACACTCACCCCATCACCATCTCTTCACTCTGACACATTACACACTCACCTCATCACCGTCCCTTCACTCTAACATATTATACACTCACCCCATCACCATCCCTTCACTCTAACACATTACACACTCACCCCATCATCATCCCTTCACTCTAACACATTACACACTCTCCCCATCACCATCCCTTCACTCTAACAAATTATACACTCACCGCATCACCATCCCTTCACTAACACATTACACCCTCACCCCATCACCATCCCTTCACTCTAACGCATTGTACACTCACCCCATCACCATCCCTTCACTCTAACACATTATACACTCACCCCATCAACAACCCTTCACTCTAACACATTATACACTCACCCCATCACCATCCCTTCACTCTAATAATTTATACACTCATCTCATCACCATCCCTTCACTCTAACACATTATACACTCACCCCAACACCATCCCTTCACTCTAACACATTATACACTCACCCCATCAACAACCCTTCACTCTAACACATTATACACTCACCCCATCACCATCCCTTCACTCTAATAATTTATACACTCACCCCATCACCATCCCTTCACTCTAACACATTATACACTCACCCCATCACCATCCCTTCACTCTAATAATTTATACACTCACCCCATCACCATCCCTTCACTCTAACTCATTATACACTCACCCCAACACCATCCCTTCACTCTAACACATTATACACTCACCCCATCAACAACCCTTCACTCTAACACATTATACACTCACCCCATCACCATCCCTTCACTCTAATAATTTATACACTCACCCCATCACCATCCCTTCACTCTAACACTTTATACACTCACCCCATCAACAACCCTTCACTCTAACACATTATACACTCACACCATCACCATCCCTTCACTCTAACACATTATACACTCACCCCATCAACATCCCTTCACTCTAACACATTATACACACACCCCATCACCATCCCTTCACTCTAACACATTATACACTCACCCCATCAACATCCCTTCACTCTAACACATTTTACACTCACCCCATCACCATCCCTTCATTCTAACACATTATACAATCACCCCATCACCATCCTTTCACTCTAACACATTATACAATCACCCCATCACCATCCCTTCACTCTAACACATTATACATTCACCCCATCATCATCCCTTAAATCTAACTCATTATACACTCACCCCATCACCATCCCTTCACTCTAACACATTCCACACTCACCTCATCACCATCCCTTCACTCTAACGCATTATGCACTCACCCCATCACCATCTCTTCACTCTGACACATTACACACTCACCTCATCACCATCCCTTCACTCTAACATATTATACACTCACCCCATCACCATCCCTTCACTCTAACATATTACACACTCACCTCATCACCATCCCTTCACTCTAACACATTATACACTCACCCCATCACCATCCCTTCACTCAAACACATTATACACTCACCCGACCACCATCCCTTCACTCTAACACATTATACACTCACCCCATCACCATCCCTTCACTCTAACACATTATACAATCACCCCATCAACATCCCTTCACTCTACAACATTATACACTCACTCCATCACCATCCCTCCACTCTAACACATTATACAATCTCCCTACCACTATCCCTTCACTCTACCTCATAACACACTCACCCCATCAACATCCCTTCAATCTAACACATTATACACTCACCCCATCAACATCCCTTCACTCTAACACATTATACAATCACCCCGTCACCATCCCTTCACTCGAAAACATTATACACTCACCCCATCACCATCCCTTCACTCTAACACATTATACACTCACCCCATCACCATCCCTTCAGTCTAACACATGATACACTCACCCCATCACCATCCCTTCACTCTAACACATTATACACTCACCCCATCAACATCCCTTCACTCTAATACATTATACACTCACCCCATCACCATCTCTTCACTCTAACACATTACACACTCAACCTATCACCATCCCTTCGCTCCAATACATTACACACTCAACCTATCACCATCCCTGAAATCTAACACATTATACACTCTCCCCATCACCATCTCTTCACTCTAACACATTATACACTCTCCCCATCACCATCTCTTCACTCTAACACATTATACACTCTCCACATCACCATCTCTTCACTCTAATACATTACACACTCAGCCCATCACCATCCCTTCACTCTAACAAATGATACAATCACCCCATCAACATCCCTTCACTCCAATACATTACACACTCACCACATCGCCATCCCTTCACTCTAACACATTATACACTCACCCCAACACCATCCCTTCACTCTAAGACATTCCACACTCACCTCATCACCATCCCTTCACTCTAACGCATTGTACACTCACCCCATCACCATCTCTTCACTCTGACACATTACACACTCACCTCATCACCATCCCTTCACTCTAACATATTATACACTCACCTCATCACCATCCCTTCACTCTAACACATTATACACTCACCCCATCACCATCCCTTCACTCGAACGCATTGTACACTCACCCCATCACCATCTCTTCACTCTGACACATTACACACTCACCTCATCACCGTCCCTTCACTCTAACATATTATACACTCACCCCATCACCATCCCTTCACTCTAACACATTACACACTCACCCCATCATCATCCCTTCACTCTAACACATTACACACTCTCCCCATCACCATCCCTTCACTCTAACAAATTATACACTCACCGCATCACCATCCCTTCACTAACACATTACACCCTCACCCCATCACCATCCCTTCACTCTAACGCATTGTACACTCACCCCATCACCATCTCTTCACTCTGACACATTACACACTCACCTCATCACCATCTCTTCATTCTGATACATTACACACTCACCCCATCACCATCCCTTCACTCTAACATATTATAGATTCTCCCCATCACCATCTCTTCATTCTGATACATTACACACTCAGCCCATCACCATCCCTTCACTCCAACACATTATACACTCACCCCATCACCATCCCTTCACTCTAACACATTACACACTCACCCCATCATCATCCCTTCACTCTAACACATTACACACTCTCCCCATCACCATCCCTTCACTCTAACAAATTATACACTCACCGCATCACCATCCCTTCACTCTAACACATTACACACTCCCCCCATCACCATCCCTTCACTAACACATTATACACTCACCCCATCACCATCCCTTCACTCTAACAAATTATACACTCACCGCATCACCATCCATTCACTAACACATTACACCCTCACCCCATCACCATCCCTTCACTCTAACACATTACACACTCCCCCCATCACCATCCCTTCACTCTAACAAATTATACACTCACCGCATCACCATCCCTTCACTCTAACACATTACACACTCCCCCCATCACCATCCCTTCACTAACACATTATACACTCACCCCATCACCATCCCTTCACTCTAACATATTATAGATTCTCCCCATCACCATCTCTTCATTCTGATACATTACACACTCAGCCCATCACCATCCCTTCACTCCAACACATTATACACTCACCCCATCACCATCCCTTCATTCTAACACTTTCTCCTCTCACCCCATCACCATCCCTTTACTCCAATAATTAATACAATCACCCCATCACCATCCCTTCACTCTAACACATTATACACTCACCCCCATCACCATCCCTTCACTCCAACACATTACACACTCACCCCATCACCATCCCTTCACTCTAACAAATTATACACTCACCCCATCACCATCCCTTTACTCTAATAATTAATACACTCACCCCATCACCATCCCTTCAGTCTAAAACATTGCACACTCACCCCATCACCATCCCTTCACTCTAACACATTCCACATTCACCCCATCACCATCTCTTCACTCCAACAAATTATACAATCACCCCATCACCATCCCTTTACTCTAATAAGTAATACACTCACCCCATCACCATCCCTTCACTCTAACACATTATACACTCACCCCATCACCATCTCTTCACTCCAACAAATTATACAATCACCCCATCACCATCCCTTTACTCTAATAATTAATACACTCACCCCATCACCGTCCCTTCACTAACACATTATACACTCACCCCATCACCATCCCTTCACTCGAACACATTATACACTCACCCCCATCACCATCCCTTCACTCGAACACATTACACATTCACCCCATCACCATCCCTTCACTCTAACAAATTATACACTCACCCCATCACCGTCCCTTCACTAACACATTATGCACTCACCCCATCACCATTCCTACACTAACACATTATACACTCACCCCATCACCATCCCTTTACTCTAATAACTAATACACTCACCCCATCACCATCCCTTCACTTGAAAACATTAAGCACTCACCCCATCACCATCCCTTCACTCGAACACATTATCCACTCACCCCATCACCACCCCTTCACTCTAACACATTACACATTCACCCCATCACCATCCCTTCACTCTAACAAATTATACACTCACCCCATCACCGTCCCTTCACTCTAACAAATTATGCACTCACCCCATCACCATCCCTTCACTCTAACACATTATACACTCACCCCATCACCATCCCTTCACTCTAACACATTATACACTCACCCCATCACCATCCCTTCACTCTAACACATTACACATTCACCCCATCACCATCCCTTCACTCTAACAAATTATACACTCACCCCATCACCATCCCTTCACTCTAACACATTATACACTCACCCCATCACCATCCCTTCACTCTAACAAATTATACACTCACCCCATCACCATCCCTTCACTCTAACACATTATACACTCACCCCATCACCATCCCTTCACTCTAACAAATTATACACTCACCCCATCACCATCCCTTCACTCTCACACATTATACACTCACCCCCATCACCATCCCTTCACTCTAACACATTACACATTCACCCCATCACCATCCCTTCACTCTAACAAATTATACACCCACCCCATCACCAACCCTTCACTCTAATAATTTATACACTCACCCCATCACCATCCCTTCACTCTAAAAAATTATACACCCACCCCATCACCAACCCTTCACTCTAATAATTTATACACTCACCCCATCACCATCCCTTCACTCGAAAAAATTATACACCCACCCCATCACCAACCCTTCACTCTAACAAATTATACACTCACCCCATCACCGTCCCTTCACTCTAACAAATTATGCACTCACCCCATCACCATCCCTTCACTCTAACACATTATACACTCACCCCATCACCATCCCTTCACTCTAACACATTATACACTCACCCCATCACCATCCCTTCACTCTAACACATTACACATTCACCCCATCACCATCCCTTCACTCTAACAAATTATACACTCACCCCATCACCATCCCTTCACTCTAACACATTATACACTCACCCCATCACCATCCCTTCACTCTAACAAATTATACACTCACCCCATCACCATCCCTTCACTCTAACACATTATACACTCACCCCATCACCATCCCTTCACTCTAACAAATTATACACTCACCCCATCACCATCCCTTCACTCTCACACATTATACACTCACCCCCATCACCATCCCTTCACTCTAACACATTACACATTCACCCCATCACCATCCCTTCACTCTAACAAATTATACACCCACCCCATCACCAACCCTTCACTCTAATAATTTATACACTCACCCCATCACCATCCCTTCACTCTAAAAAATTATACACCCACCCCATCACCAACCCTTCACTCTAATAATTTATACACTCACCCCATCACCATCCCTTCACTCGAAAAAATTATACACCCACCCCATCACCAACCCTTCACTCTAATAATTTATACACTCACCCCACCACCATCCCTTCACTCTAATAATTTATACACTCACCCCATCACCATCCCTTCACTCTAAAAAATTATACACCCACCCCATCACCATCCCTTCACTCGAATAATTGATACACTCACACCATCACCATCCCTTCACTCTAACACATTATACACTCACCCCATCACCATCCCTTCACACTAATAATTTATACACTCACCCCATCACCATCCCTTCACTCGAACACATTACACACTCAACCTATCACCATCCCTTCACTCTAATACATTACACACTCACCCCATCACCAACTCTTCACTCTAACAAATTATACAATCACCCCATCACCATCCCTTCACTCTGATACATTATACACTCACCCTGTCACCATCCCTTCACTCTAACACTTTATACACATACCCCATCACCATCCCTTAACTCTAACACATTATACAATCACCCCATCACCATCCCTTCACTCCAACAAATTATACAATCACCCCAGCACCATCGCTTCAGTCTAAAACATTATACACTCACCCCATCACCATCCCTTCACTCTAACACATGACACACTCCCCCCATCACCATCCCTTCACTCTAACAAATTATACACTCACCGCACTACCATCCCTTCACGAACACATTATACACTCACCCCATCACCATCAGTTCAATCTAACACATTACACATTCTCCCCATCACCATCTCTTCATTCTGATACATTACACACTCAGCCCATCACCATCCCTTCACTCTAACACATTATACACTCACCCCATCACCATCCCTTCAGTCTAAAACATTGCACACTCACCCCCATCACCATCCCTTCACTCTAACACATTATACACTCACCCTGTCACCATCCCTTCACTCAAACACATTACACATTCTCCCCATCACCATCCCTTCACTATAACAAATTATACACTCACCCCATCACCGTCCCTTCACTAACACATTATACACTCACCCCATCACCATCCCTTTACTCTAATAATTAATACACTCACCCCATCACCATCCCTTCACTTGAAAACATTATACACTCACCCCATCACCATCCCTTCATTCGAACACATTATACACTCACCCCATCACCATCCCTTCACTCTAACACATTACACATTCACCCCATCACCATCCCTTCACTCTAACAAATTATACACTCACCCCATCACCGTCCCTTCACTCTAACAAATTATACACTCACCCCATCACCATCCCTTCACTCTAACACATTATACACTCACCCCATCACCATCCCTTCACTCTAACACATTATACACTCACCCCATCACCATCCCTTCACTCTAACACATTACACATTCACCCCATCACCATCCCTTCACTCTAACAAATTATACACTCACCCCATCACCATCCCTTCACTCGAACACATTATACACTCACCCCATCACCATCCCTTCACTCTAACAAATTATACACTCACCCCATCACCATCCCTTCACTCTAACACATTACACATTCACCCCATCACCATCCCTTCACTCTAACAAATTATACACTCACCCCATCACCGTCCCTTCAGGAACACATTATACACTCACCCTATCACCATCCCTTCACTCTAACACTTTATACACTCACCCCATCACCATCCCATAACTCTAACACATTATACAATCACCCCATCACCATCCCTTCACTCTAACAAATTATACAATCACCCCATCACCATCCCTTCAGTCTAAAACAGTATACACTCACCCCATCACCATCCCTTCACTCTTACACATTACACCCTCACCCCATCATCATCCCTTCACTCGAACACATTACACTCTCACCCCATCACCATCCCTTCACTCTAACAAATTATACACTCACCCCATCACCATCAGTTCAATGTAACACATTACACACTCACCCCATCACCATCCCTTCACTGTAAAAAATTATGCACTCACCCCACCACCATCCCTTCACTCTAATAATTTGTACACTAACCCCATCACCATCCCTTCACTCTAACACATTACACGCTCACACCATCACCATCCCTTCACTCTAACACATTATACACTCACCCCATCACCATCCCTTCACTCTAAAAAATTATACACCCACCCCATCACCATCCCTTCACTCTAAAAAATTATACACCCACCCCATCACCAAACCTTCACTCTAATAATTTATACACTCACCCCATCACCATCCCTTCACTCTAAAAAATTATACACCCACCCCATCAACAACCCTTCACTCTAATAATTTATACACTCACCCCATCACCATCCCTTCACTCTAAAAAATTATACACCCACCCCATCACCAACCCTTCACTCTAATAATTTATACACTCACCCCATCACCATCCCTTCACTCGAATAATTGATACACTCACACCACCACCATCCCTTCACTCTAACACATTGTACACTCACCCCATCACCATCCCTTCACTCTAACAAATTATACAATCACCCCATCACCATCCCTTCACTCTAACACATTACACACTCAACCTATCACCATCCCTTCACTCTGACACATTATACACTCACCCCATCACCATCCCTTCACTCTTACACATTACACCCTCACCCAATCACCATCCCTTCACTCGAACACATTACACTCTCACCCCATCACCATCCCTTCAGTCTAACAAATTATACACTCACCCCATCACCATCAGTTCAATGTAACACATTACACCCTCACCCCATCACCATCCCTTCACTCGAACAAATTATACACTCACCCCATCACCATCAGTTCAATGTAACACATTACACCCTCACCCCATCACCATCCCTTCACTCTAACACATTACACACTCACACCATCACCATCCCTTCACTCTAACACATTATACACTCACCCCATCACCATCCCTTCACTCTAAAAAATTATACACTCACCCCACCACCATCCCTTCACTCTAATAATTTGTACACTCACCCCATCACCATCCCTTCACTCGAACACATTACACACTCACACCATCACCATCCCTTCACTCTAACACATTATACACTCACCCCATCACCATCCCTTCACTCTAAAAAATTATACACTCACCCCATCACCATCCCTTCACTAACACATTATACACTCACCCCATCACCATCCCTTCACTCTAAAAAATTATACACTCACCCCATCACCATCCCTTCACTCTAATAATTTATACACTCACCCCACCACCATCCCTTCACTCTAATAATTTATACACTCACCCCATCACCATCCCTTCACTCGAATAATTGATACACTCACACCATCACCATCCCTTCACTCTAACACATTATACACTCACCCCATCACCATCTCTTCACTCTAACAAATTATACAATCACCCCATCACCATCCCTTCACTCTGATACATTATGCACTCACCCTATCACCATCCCTTCACTCTAACACTTTATACACTCACCCCATCACCATCCCATAACTCTAACACATTATACAATCACCCCATCACCATCCCTTCACTCTAACAAATTATACAATCACCCCATCACCATCCCTTCAGTCTAAAACAGTATACACTCACCCCATCACCATCCCTTCACTCAAACACATTCTACATTCACCCCATCATCATCCCTTAACTCTAACAATTTATACACTCACCTCATCACCATCCCTTCACTCTGACACATTATACACTCACCCCATCACCATCCCTTCACTCTTACACATTACACCCTCAGCCCATCATCATCCCTTCACTCGAACACATTACACTCTCACCCCATCACCATCCCTTCACTCTAACAAATTATACACTCACCCCATCACCATCAGTTCAATGTAACACATTACACACTCACCCCATCACCATCCCTTCACTCTAAAAAATTATACACCCACCCCATCACCATCCCTTCACTCGAATAATTGATACACTCACACCATCACCATCCCTTCACTCTAACACATTATACACTCACCCCATCACCATCCCTTCACTCTAACAAATTATACAATCACCTCATCACCATCCCTTCACTCTGACACATTATACACTCACCCCATCACCATCCCTTCACTCTTACACATTACACCCTCAGCCCATCATCATCCCTTCACTCGAACACATTACACTCTCACCCCATCACCATCCCTTCACTCTAACAAATTATACACTCACCCCATCACCATCAGTTCAATGTAACACATTACACACTCACCCCATCACCATCCCTTCACTCTAAAAAATTATACACCCACCCCATCACCATCCCTTCACTCGAATAATTGATACACTCACACCATCACCATCCCTTCACTCTAACACATTATACACTCACCCCATCACCATCCCTTCACTCTAACAAATTATACAATCACCCCATCACCATCCCTTCTCTCTAACACATTACACACTCACCCCATCACCATCAGTTCAATGTAACACATTACACCCTCACCCCATCACCATCCCTTCACTCGAATAATTGATACACTCACACCATCACCATCCCTTCACTCTAACACATTATACACTCACCCCATCACCATCCCTTCACTCTAATAATTTATACATTCACCCCATCACCATCCCTTCACACTCACACATTACACACTCAACCTATCACCATCCCTTCACTCTAACACATTATACACTCACCTCATCACCATCCCTTCACTCTAACACATTACACACTCAACCTATCACCATCCCTTCACTCTAACACATTTTGCACTCACCCCATCACCATCCCTTCACTCTTACACATTACACCCTCACCCAATCACCATCCCTTCACTCGAACACATTACACTCTCACCCCATCACCATCCCTTCACTCTAACAAATTATACACTCACCCCATCACCATCAGTTCAATGTAACACATTACACCCTCACCCCATCACCATCCCTTCACTCTAACAAATTATACACTCACCCCATCAACATCAGTTCAATGTAACACATTACACACTCAACCTATCACCATCCCTTCACTCCAACACATTATACACTCACCTCACCACCATCCCTTCACTCTGACACATTATACACTCACCCCATCACCATCCCTTCACTCTTACACATTAAACCCTCACCCAATCACCATCCCTTCATTCGAACAAATTACACTCTCACCCCATCACCATCCCTTCACTCTAACAAATCTTGCACTCACCCCATCACCATCAGTTCAATGTAACACATTACACCCTCACCCCATCACCATCCCTTCACTCTAACACATTACACACTCACACCATCACCATCCCTTCACTCTAACACATTATACACTCACCCCACCACCATCCCTTCACTCTAATAATTTGTACACTCACCCCATCACCATCCCTTCACTCTAAAAAATTATACACTCACCCCACCACCATCCCTTCACTCTAATAATTTGTACACTCACCCCATCACCATCCCTTCACTCGAACACATTACACACTCACACCATCACCATCCCTTCACTCTAACACATTACACACTCACACCATCACCATCCCTTCACTCTAACACATTATACACTCACCCCATCACCATCCCTTCACTCTAAAAAATTATACACTCACCCCACCACCATCCCTTCACTCTAATAATTTGTACACTCACCCCATCACCATCCCTTCACTCGAACACATTACACACACACACCATCACCATCCCTTCACTCAAACACACTCCACATTCACCCTACCACCATCCCTTAACTCTAACATATTACACACTCACCTCATCACCATCCCTTCACTCTGACACATTATGCACTCTCCACTTCATCATCCCTTCACTCTTACACATTACACCCTCACCCCATCACCATCCCTTCACTCGAACACATTACACTCTCACCCCATCACCATCAGTTCAATGTAACACATTACACCCTCACCCCATCACCATCCCTTCACTCTAACACATTACACACTCACACCATCACCATCCCTTCACTCTAAAAAATTATACACTCACCCCACCACCATCCCTTCACTCTAATAATTTGTACACTCACCCCATCACCATCCCTTCACTCTAAAAAATTATACACCCACCCCATCACCAACCCTTCACTCTAATAATTTATACACTCACCCCATCACCATCCCTTCACTCTAAAAAATTATACATCCACCCCATCACCAACCCTTCACTCTAATAATTTATACCCTCACCCCATCACCATCCCTTCACTCTAAAAAATTATACACCCACCCCATCACCAACCCTTCACTCTAATAATTTATACACTCACCCCATCACCATCCCTTCACTCTAAAAAATTATACACCCACCCCATCACCAACCCTTCACTCTAATAATTTATACACTCACCCCACCACCATCCCTTCACTCTAATAATTTATACACTCACCCCATCACCATCCCTTCACTCTAAAAAATTATACACCCACCCCATCACCATCCCTTCACTCGAATAATTGATACACTCACACCATCACCATCCCTTCACTCTAACACATTATACACTCACCCCATCACCATCCCTTCACTGTAACAAATTATACAATCACGCCATCACCATCCCTTCACTCTAACACATTACACACTCACCCCATCACCATCAGTTCAATGTAACACATGACACCCTCACCCCATTACCATCCCTTCACTCTAATAATTTATACACTCACCCCATCACCATCCCTTCACTCTAAAAAATTATACACCCACCCCATCACCATCCCTTCACTCTAATAATTTATACACTCACCCCATCACCATCCCTTCACTCTAAAAAATTATACACCCACCCCATCACCAACCCTTCACTCTAATAATTTATACACTCACCCCACCACCATCCCTTCACTCTAATAATTTATACACTCACCCCATCACCATCCCTTCACTCTAAAAAATTATACACCCACCCCATCACCATCCCTTCACTCGAATAATTGATACACTCACACCATCACCATCCCTTCACTCTAACACATTATACACTCACCCCATCACCATCCCATCACTGTAACAAATTATACAATCACCCCATCACCATCCCTTCACTCTAACACATTACACACTCACCCCATCACCATCAGTTCAATGTAACACATGACACCCTCACCCCATTACCATCCCTTCACTCGAATAATTGATACACTCACACCATCACCATCCCTTCACTCTAAAAAATTATACACTCACCCCACCACCATCCCTTCACTCTAATAATTTATACACTCACCCCACCACCATCCCTTCACTCTAATAATTTATAAACTCACCCCATCACCATCCCTTCACTCTAAAAAATTATACACTCACGCCACCACCATCCCTTCACTCTAATAATTTATACACTCACCCCATCACCATCCCTTCACTCTAACAAATTATGCATTCACCCCATCACCATCCCTTCACTCTAACACATTACACACTCACCCCATCACCATCAGTTCAATGTAACACATGACACCCTCACCCCATTACCATCCCTTCACTCGAATAATTGATACACTCACACCATCACCATCCCTTCACTCTAACACATTATACACTCACCCCATCACAATCCCTTCACTCTAATAATTTATACACTCACCCCATCACCATCCCTTCACTCTAACACATTACACACTCAACCTATCACCATCCCTTCACTCTAAAACATTATACACTCACCCCATCACCATCCCTTCACTCAAACACATTCTACATTCACCCCATCATCATCCCTTAACTCTAACACATTATACACTCACCTCATCACCATCCCTTCACTCTGACACATTATACACT
>NW_027140307.1:0-45273 GCF_036365525.1 Heterodontus francisci
TGAGAGAGAGAGAGTGGGGACAGAGAGAGAGAGAGTGGGGACAGAGAGAGAGAGAGTGGGGACAGAGAGAGAGACATTGGGGACGGAGAGCGAGAGAGTGGGGACGGAGAGAGAGCGAGAGAGTGGGGACGGAGAGAGAGCGAGAGAGTGGGGACGGAGAGAGAGCGAGAGAGTGGGGACGGGGAGAGAGCGAGAGAGTGGGGACGGGGAGAGAGCGAGAGTGGGGACGGAGAGAGCGCGCGAGAGTGGGGACGGAGAGAGAGAGAGAGTGGGGGTGGAGAGAGAGAGAGTGGGGGTGGAGAGAGAGAGAGTGGGGGTGGAGAGAGAGAGAGTGGGGGTGGAGAGAGAGAGAGTGGGGGTGGAGAGAGAGAGAGTGGGGGTGGAGAGAGAGAGAGTGGGGGTGTAGAGAGAGAGAGTGGGGGTGGAGAGAGAGAGAGTGGGGGTGGAGAGAGAGAGAGTGGGGGTGGAGAGAGAGAGAGTGGGGGTGGAGAGAGAGAGAGAGTGGGGGTGGAGAGAGTGAGAGTGGGGGTGGAGAGAGTGAGAGTGGGGGTGGAGAGAGTGAGAGTGGGGGTGGAGAGAGTGAGAGTGGGGGTGGAGAGAGTGAGAGTGGGGGTGGAGAGAGTGAGAGTGGGGGTGGAGAGAGTGAGAGTGGGGGTGGAGAGAGTGAGAGTGGGGGTGGAGAGATGAGAGTGGGGGTGGAGAGATGAGAGAGGGGGTGGAGAGTGGGGGTGGAGAGTGGGGTTGGAGTGAGAGAGAGAGAGTGGGGGTGGAGTGAGAGAGAGAGAGTGGGGGTGGAGTGAGAGAGAGAGAGTGGGGGTGGAGTGAGAGAGAGAGAGTGGGGGTGGAGTGTGAGAGAGAGAGTGGGGGTGGAGTGTGAGAGAGAGAGTGGGGGTGGAGTGTGAGAGAGAGAGTGGGGGTGGAGTGAGAGAGAGAGAGTGGGGGTGGAGTGAGAGAGAGAGAGTGGGGGTGGAGTGAGAGAGAGAGAGTGGGGGTGGAGTGAGAGAGAGAGAGTGGGGGTGGCGTGAGAGAGAGAGAGTGGGGGTGGAGTGAGAGAGAGAGAGTGGGGGTGGAGTGAGAGAGAGAGAGTGGGGGTGGAGTGAGAGAGAGAGAGTGGGGGTGGAGTGAGAGAGAGAGAGTGGGGGTGGAGAGAGAGAGAGTGAGTGCGGGTGGAGTGAGAGAGAGAGTGGGGATGGAGTGAGAGAGAGAGTGCGGATGGAGTGAGAGAGAGAGAGTGCGGATGGAGTGAGAGAGAGAGAGTGGGGACGGAAAGCGAGAGAGAGAGTGGGGACGGAAAGCGAGAGAGAGAGTGGGGACGGAGAGAGAAGGGACGGAGAGAGAGCGAGAGAGTGGGGACGGAGAGAGAGCGAGAGAGTGGGGACGGAGAGAGAGCGAGAGAGTGGGGACGGAGAGAGAGCAAGTGGGGACGGAGAGAGAGCGAGAGAGAGAGTGGGGACGGAGAGAGGGCGAGAGAGTGGGGACGGAGAGAGGGCGAGAGAGTGGGGACGGAGAGAGGGCGAGAGAGTGGGGACGGAGAGAGGGCGAGAGAGTGGGGACGGAGAGAGGGCGAGAGAGTGGGGACGGAGAGAGGGCGAGAGAGTGGGGACGGAGAGAGGGCGAGAGTGGGGACGGAGAGAGAGGGCGAGAGTGGGGACGGAGAGAGAGGGCGAGAGTGGGGACGGAGAGAGAGGGCGAGAGTGGGGACGGAGAGAGAGGGCGAGAGTGGGGACGGAGAGAGAGGGCGAGAGTGGGGACGGAGAGAGATGGCGAGAGTGGGGACGGAGAGAGAGGGCGAGAGTGGGGACGGAGAGAGAGGGCGAGAGTGGGGACGGAGAGAGAGGGCGAGAGTGGGGACGGAGAGAGAGGGCGAGAGTGGGGACGGAGAGAGAGGGCGCGAGTGGGGACGGAGAGAGAGGGCGCGAGTGGGGACGGAGAGAGAGGGCGCGAGTGGGGACGGAGTGAGAGGGCGCGAGTGGGGACGGAGAGAGAGGGCGCGAGTGGGGACGGAGAGAGAGGGCGCGAGTGGGGACGGAGAGAGAGGGCGCGAGTGGGGACGGAGAGAGAGGGCGCGAGTGGGGACGGAGAGAGAGGGCGAGAGTGGGGACGGAGAGAGAGGGCGAGAGTGGGGACGGAGAGAGAGGGCGAGAGTGGGGACGGAGAGAGAGGGCGAGAGTGGGGACGGAGAGAGAGGGCGAGAGTGGGGACGGAGAGAGCGCGCGAGAGTGGGGACGGAGAGAGAGCGCGAGAGTGGGGACGGCGAGAGAGCGCGAGTGTGAGGACGGAGAGAGAGTGGGGATGGAGAGAGAGAGGGAGAGAGAGTGGGGATGGAGAGAGAGAGGGGAGAGAGAGTGTGCATGGAGAGAGAGAGGGGGAGAGAGTGGGGATGGAGAGAGAGGGGGAGAGAGTGGGGATGGAGAGAGAGAGAGAGAGAGTGGGGATGGAAAGAGAGAGAGAGTGGGGATGGAAAGAGAGAGAGAGTGGGGATGGAAAGAGAGAGAGAGTGGGGATGGAAAGAGAGAGAGAGTGGGGATGGAGAGAGAGAGAGTGGGGATGGAGAGAGAGAGAGTGGGGATGGAGAGAGAGAGAGTGGGGATGGAGAGAGAGAGTGGGGATGGAGAGAGAGAGTGGGGATGGAGAGAGAGAGTGGGGGTGGAGAGAGAGAGAGTGGGGGTGGAGAGAGAGAGAGTGGGGGTGGAGAGAGAGAGAGTGGGGGTGGAGAGAGAGAGAGTGGGGGTGGAGAGAGAGAGAGTGGGGGTGGAGAGAGAGAGAGTGGGGGTGGAGTGAGTGAGAGTGGGGGTGGAGTGAGTGAGAGTGGGGGTGGAGTGAGTGAGAGTGGGGGGTGGAGTGAGTGAGAGTGGGGGTGGAGTGAGTGAGAGTGGGGGTGGACAGAGTGAGAGTGGGGGTGGAGAGAGTGAGAGTGGGGGTGGAGAGTGGGGGTGGAGAGTGGGGGTGGAGAGTGGGGGTGGAGAGTGGGGGTGGAGAGTGGGGGTGGAGAGTGAGAGGGAGAGTGGGGGTGGAGAGTGAGAGAGAGAGTGGGGGTGGAGTGTGAGAGAGAGAGTGGGGGTGGAGTGTGAGAGAGAGAGTGGGGTGGAGTGTGAGAGAGAGAGTGGGGGTGGAGTGTGAGAGAGAGAGTGGGGGTGGAGTGTGAGAGAGAGAGTGGGGGTGGAGTGTGAGAGAGAGAGTGGGGGTGGAGTGAGAGAGAGAGAGTGGGGGTGGAGTGAGAGAGAGAGAGTGGGGGTGGAGTGAGAGAGAGAGAGTGGGGGTGGAGTGAGAGAGAGAGAGTGGGGGTGGAGTGAGAGAGAGAGAGTGGGGGTGGAGTGAGAGAGAGAGAGTGGGGGCGGAGTGAGAGAGAGAGAGAGTGCGGGCGGAGTGAGAGAGAGAGAGTGCGGGCGGAGTGAGAGAGAGAGAGTGGGGACGGAGTGAGAGAGAGAGAGTGCGGACGGAGTGAGAGAGAGAGAGTGCGGACGGAAAGCGAGAGAGGGAGTGGGGACGGAAAGCGAGAGAGGGAGTGGGGACGGAAAGCGAGAGAGGGAGTGGGGACGGAAAGCGAGAGAGGGAGTGGGGACGGAAAGCGAGAGAGGGAGAGTGGGGACGGAGAGAGAGAGGGAGAGTGGGGACGGAGAGAGAGAGGGAGAGTGGGGACGGAGAGAGAGAGGGAGAGTGGGGACGGAGAGAGAGAGGGAGAGTTGGGACGGAGAGAGAGAGGGAGAGTGGGGACGGAGAGAGAGAGTGAGAGTGGGGGTGGAGAGAGTGAGAGTGGGGGTGGAGAGAGAGTGAGAGTGGGGGTGGAGAGAGTGAGAGTGGGGGTGGAGAGAGTGGGGGTGGAGAGAGTGGGGGTGGAGAGAGTGGGGGTGGAGAGAGTGGGGGTGGAGAGAGTGGGGGTGGAGAGTGGGGGTGGAGAGTGAGAGAGAGAGTGGGGGTGGAGAGTGAGAGAGAGAGTGGTGGTGGAGTGAGAGAGAGAGAGTGGGGGTGGAGTGAGAGAGTGGGGGTGGAGAGAGAGAGTGGGGGTGGAGAGAGAGAGTGGGGGTGGAGAGAGAGAGTGGGGGTGGAGTGAGAGAGAGAGAGTGGGGATGGAGATAGAGAGAGAGAGAGTGGGGATGGAGTGAGAGAGAGAGTGGGGATGTAGTGAGAGAGAGAGAGTGGGGATGGAGTGAGAGAGAGAGAGTGGGGATGGAGTGAGAGAGAGAGAGTGGGGGATGGAGTGAGAGAGAGAGAGTGGGGATGTAGTGAGAGAGAGAGAGTGGGGATGTAGTGAGAGAGAGAGAGTGGGGATGTAGTGAGAGAGAGAGAGTGGGGATGTAGTGAGAGAGAGAGAGTGGGGATGGAGTGAGAGAGAGAGTGGGGATGGAGTGAGAGAGAGAGAGTGGGGATGGAGTGAGAGAGAGAGAGTGGGGATGGAGTGAGAGAGAGAGAGTGGGGATGGAGTGAGAGAGAGAGAGTGGGGATGGAGTGAGAGAGAGAGAGTGGGGATGGAAAGCGAGAGAGAGAGTGGGGATGGAAAGCGAGAGAGAGAGTGGGGATGGAAAGCGAGAGAGAGAGTGGGGATGGAAAGCGAGAGGGAGAGTGGGGATGGAAAGCGAGAGGGAGAGTGGGGATGGAGAGAGAGAGGGAGAGTGGGGATGGAGAGAGAGAGGGAGAGTGGGGATGGAGAGAGAGAGGGAGAGTGGGGATGGAGAGAGAGAGGGAGAGTGGGGATGGAGAGAGAGAGGGAGAGTGGGGATGGAGAGAGAGAGGGAGAGTGGGGATGGAGAGAGAGAGGGAGAGTGGGGATGGAGAGAGAGAGGGAGAGTGGGGATGGAGAGAGAGAGGGAGAGTGGGGATGGAGAGAGAGAGGGAGAGTGGGGATGGAGAGAGAGAGGGAGAGTGGGGATGGAGAGAGAGAGGGAGAGTGGGGATGGAGAGAGAGAGGGAGAGTGGGGATGGAGAGAGAGAGGGAGAGTGGGGATGGAGAGAGAGAGGGAGAGTGGGGATGGAGAGAGAGAGGGAGAGTGGGGATGGAGAGAGAGAGGGAGAGTGGGGATGGAGAGAGAGAGGGAGAGTGGGGATGGAGAGAGAGAGGGAGAGTGGGGATGGAGAGAGAGAGGGAGAGTGGGGATTGAGAGAGAGAGAGAGAGGGAGAGTGGGCTGGAGAGAGGGAGAGTGGGCTGGAGAGAGGGAGAGTGGGCTGGAGAGAGGGAGAGTGGGCTGGAGAGAGGGAGAGTGGGCTGGAGAGAGGGAGAGTGGGGATGGAGAGAGGGAGAGTGGGGATGGAGAGAGGGAGAGTGAGAGAGTGGGGATGGAGAGAGGGAGAGTGAGAGAGTGGGGATGGAGAGAGAGAGGGAGAGAGTGGGGATGGAGAGAGAGAGGGAGAGAGTGGGGATGGAGAGAGAGAGAGAGAGAGAGTGGGGATGGAGAGAGAGTGAGAGTGGGGATGGAGAGACAGAGAGAGAGAGAGAGTGGGGCTGGAGAGAGGGAGAGTGGGGCTGGAGAGAGGGAGAGTGGGATGGAGAGAGGGAGAGTGGGGATGGAGAGAGGGAGAGTGAGAGAGTGGGGATGGAGAGAGGGAGAGTGAGAGAGTGGGGATGGAGAGAGGGAGAGAGTGGGGATGGAGAGAGAGAGGGAGAGAGTGGGGATGGAGAGAGAGAGGGAGAGAGTGGGGATGGAGAGAGAGAGGGAGAGAGTGGGGATGGAGAGAGAGAGGGAGAGAGTGGGGATGGAGAGAGAGAGAGAGAGAGTGGGGATGGAGATAGAGAAAGAGAGAGTGGGGATGGAGAGAGAGTGAGAGTGGGGATGGAGAGACAGAGAGAGAGAGAGAGTGGGGAGGGAGAGAGAGTGGGGAGGGAGAGAGAGTGGGGAGGGAGAGAGAGTGGGGAGGGAGAGAGAGTGGGGAGGGAGAGAGAGTGGGGCTGGAGAGAGAGTGGGGCTGGAGAGAGAGTGGGGCTGGAGGGGGAGAGAGAGAGTGGGGCCGGAGGGAGAGAGAGAGTGGGGTCGGAGGGAGAGAGAGAGTGGGGTCGGAGGGAGAGAGAGAGTGGGGTCGGAGGGAGAGAGTGAGTGGGGACAGAGAGAGAGTGAGTGGGGACAGAGAGAGAGTGAGTGGGGACAGAGAGAGAGAGAGTGGGGACAGAGAGAGAGACATTGGGGACGGAGAGCGAGAGAGTGGGAACGGAGAGAGAGCGAGAGAGTGGGGACGGAGAGAGAGCGAGAGAGTGGGGACGGAGAGAGAGCGAGAGAGTGGGGACGGGGAGAGAGCGAGAGAGTGGGGACGGGGAGAGAGCGAGAGTGGGGACGGAGAGAGCGCGCGAGAGTGGGGACGGAGAGAACGCGCGAGAGTGGGGACGGAGAGAACGCGCGAGAGTGGGGACGGAGAGAGAGCGCGAGAGTGGGGACGGAGAGAGAGCGCGAGAGTGGGGACGGAGAGAGAGCGCGAGAGTGGGGACGGAGAGAGATCGAGAGTGTGAGGACGGCGAGAGATCGAGAGTGTGAGGACGGAGAGAGCGCGAGAGTGGGGACGGAGAGAGCGCGAGAGTGGGGACGGAGAGAGCGCGAGAGTGGGGACGGAGAGAGCGCGAGAGTGGGGACGGAGAGAGAGAGGGAGAGAGAGTGGGGACGGAGAGAGAGAGAGAGAGTGGGGATGGAAAGAGAGAGAGAGTGGGAATGGAGAGGGAGAGGGAGAGTGGGGATGGAGAGAGGGAGAGTGGGGATGGAGAGAGAGAGGGAGAGTGGGGATGGAGAGAGAGAGGGAGAGTGGGGATGGAGAGAGAGAGGGAGAGTGGGGATGGAGAGAGAGAGGGAGAGTGGGGATGGAGAGAGAGAGGGAGAGTGGGGATGGAGAGAGAGAGGGAGAGTGGGGATGGAGAGAGAGAGGGAGAGTGGGGATGGAGAGAGAGAGGGAGAGTGGGGATGGAGAGAGAGAGGGAGAGTGGGGATGGAGAGAGAGAGGGAGAGTGGGGATGGAGAGAGAGAGGGAGAGAGTGGGGATGGAGAGAGAGAGGGAGAGAGTGGGGATGGAGAGAGAGAGAGAGAGAGTGGGGATGGAGATAGAGAAAGAGAGAGTGGGGATGGAGAGAGAGTGAGAGTGGGGATGGAGAGACAGAGAGAGAGAGAGAGTGGGGAGGGAGAGAGAGTGGGGAGGGAGAGAGAGTGGGGAGGGAGAGAGAGTGGGGAGGGAGAGAGAGTGGGGCTGGAGAGAGAGTGGGGCTGGAGGGAGAGTGGGGCTGGAGGGGGAGAGAGAGAGTGGGGCTGGAGGGGGAGAGAGAGAGTGGGGTCGGAGGGAGAGAGAGAGTGGGGTCGGAGGGAGAGAGAGAGTGGGGTCGGAGGGAGAGAGAGAGTGGGGACAGAGAGAGAGTAAGTGGGGACAGAGAGAGAGTGAGTGGGGACAGAGAGAGAGACATTGGGGACGGAGAGCGAGAGAGTGGGGACGGAGAGAGAGCGAGAGAGTGGGGACGGAGAGAGAGCGAGAGAGTGGGGACGGAGAGAGAGCGAGAGAGTGGGGACGGAGAGAGAGCGAGAGAGTGGGGACGGAGAGAGAGCGAGAGAGTGGGGACGGGGAGAGAGCGAGAGAGTGGGGACGGGGAGAGAGCGAGAGTGGGGACGGAGAGAGCGCGCGAGAGTGGGGACGGAGAGAGAGCGCGAGAGTGGGGACGGAGAGAGAGCGCGAGAGTGGGGACGGAGAGAGAGCGCGAGAGTGGGGACGGAGAGAGAGCGCGAGAGTGGGGACGGAGAGAGAGCGAGAGTGTGAGGACGGCGAGAGATCGAGAGTGTGAGGACGGAGAGAGCGCGAGAGTGGGGACGGAGAGAGCGCGAGAGTGGGGACGGAGAGAGCGCGAGAGTGGGGACGGAGAGAGCGCGAGAGTGGGGACGGAGAGAGAGAGGGAGAGAGAGTGGGGACGGAGAGAGAGAGAGAGAGTGGGGATGGAAAGAGAGAGAGAGTGGGAATGGAGAGGGAGAGGGAGAGTGGGGATGGAGAGAGGGAGAGTGGGGATGGAGAGAGAGAGAGGGAGAGTGGGGATGGGGAGAGGGAGAGGGAGAGTGGGGATGGGGAGGGGGAGAGGGAGAGTGGGGATGGGGAGAGGGAGAGTGGGGATGGGGAGAGTTAGAGGTGGGATGGAGACAGGCAGAGAGAGTGCGGACGGAGAGAGAGAGAGAGTGGGGACAGAGAGAGAGAGTGGGGACGGAGAGAGAGAGAGAGTGGGGACGGAGAGAGAGCGAGAGAGAGAGAAGGGACGGAGAGAGAGCGAGAGAGTGGGGACGAGGAGAGAGCGAGAGAGTGGGGACGGAGAGAGAGCGAGAGAGTGGGGACGGAGAGAGAGCAAGTGGGGACGGAGAGAGAGCGAGAGAGTGGGGACGGAGAGAGAGCGAGAGAGTGGGGACGGAGAGAGGGCGAGAGAGTGGGGACGGAGAGAGGGCGAGAGAGTGGGGACGGAGAGAGGGCGAGAGAGTGGGGACGGAGAGAGGGCGAGAGTGGGGACGGAGAGAGAGGGCGAGAGTGGGGACGGAGAGAGAGGGCGAGAGTGGGGACGGAGAGAGAGGGCGAGAGTGGGGACGGAGAGAGAGGGCGAGAGTGGGGACGGAGAGAGAGGGCGAGAGTGGGGACGGAGAGAGAGGGCGAGAGTGGGGACGGAGAGAGAGGGCGAGAGTGGGGACGGAGAGAGAGGGCGCGAGTGGGGACGGAGAGAGAGGGCGCGAGTGGGGACGGAGAGAGAGGGCGAGAGTGGGGACGGAGAGAGAGGGCGAGAGTGGGGACGGAGAGAGAGGGCGAGAGTGGGGACGGTGAGAGAGGGCGAGAGTGGGGACGGTGAGAGAGGGCGAGAGTGGGGACGGAGAGAGAGGGCGAGAGTGGGGACGGAGAGAGAGGGCGAGAGTGGGGACGGAGAGAGAGGGCGAGAGTGGGGACGGAGAGAGAGGGCGAGAGTGGGGACGGAGAGAGAGGGCGAGAGTGGGGACGGAGAGAGAGGGCGAGAGTGGGGACGGAGAGAGAGGGCGAGAGTGGGGACGGAGAGAGAGGGCGAGAGTGGGGACGGAGAGAGAGGGCGAGAGTGGGGACGGAGAGAGAGGGCGAGAGTGGGGACGGAGAGAGCGCGCGAGAGTGGGGACGGAGAGAGAGCGCGAGAGTGGGGACGGCGAGAGAGCGAGAGTGTGAGGACGGAGAGAGCGCGAGAGTGGGGACGGAGAGAGATGGGGGACGGAGCGAGAGAGGGAGAGAGAGTGGGGATGGAGAGAGAGAGGGAGAGAGAGTGTGCATGGAGAGAGAGAGGGGGAGAGAGTGGGGATGGAGAGAGAGAGAGAGAGTGGGGATGGAGAGAGAGAGAGAGAGTGGGGATGGAAAGAGAGAGAGAGTGGGGATGGAAAGAGAGAGAGAGTGGGGATGGAGAGAGAGAGAGTGGGGATGGAGAGAGAGAGAGTGGGGATGGAGAGAGAGAGAGTGGGGGTGGAGAGAGAGAGAGTGGGGGTGGAGAGAGAGAGAGTGGGGGTGGAGAGAGAGAGAGTGGGGGTGGAGAGAGAGAGAGTGGGGGTGGAGAGAGAGAGAGTGGGGGTGGAGAGAGAGAGAGTGGGGGTGGAGAGAGAGAGAGTGGGGGTGGAGAGAGTGAGAGTGGGGGTGGAGAGAGTGAGAGTGGGGGTGGAGAGAGTGAGAGTGGGGGTGGAGAGAGTGAGAGTGGGGGTGGAGAGAGTGAGAGTGGGGGTGGAGAGAGTGGGGGTGGAGAGAGTGAGAGTGGGGGTGGAGAGAGTGAGAATGGGGGTGGAGAGTGGGGGTGGAGAGTGGGGGTGGAGAGTGGGGGTGGAGAGTGGGGGTGGAGAGTGGGGGTGGAGAGAGAGAGAGAGAGTGGGGGTGGAGAGAGAGAGAGAGAGTGGGGGTGGAGTGAGAGAGAGAGAGTGGGGGTGGAGTGAGAGAGAGAGAGTGGGGGTGGAGTGAGAGAGAGAGAGTGGGGGTGGAGTGAGAGAGAGAGAGTGGGGGTGGAGTGAGAGAGAGAGAGTGGGGGTGGAGTGTGAGTGAGAGAGTGGGGGTGGAGTGTGAGTGAGAGAGTGGGGGTGGAGTGTGAGAGAGAGAGTGGGGGTGGAGTGTGAGAGAGAGAGTGGGGGTGGAGTGAGAGAGAGAGAGAGTGGGGGTGGAGTGAGAGAGAGAGAGAGTGGGGGTGGAGTGAGAGAGAGAGAGAGTGGGGGTGGAGTGAGAGAGAGAGAGTGGGGGTGGAGTGAGAGAGAGAGAGAGTGCGGGTGGAGTGAGAGAGAGAGAGAGTGCGGGTGGAGTGAGAGAGAGAGAGTGGGGATGGAGTGAGAGAGAGAGAGTGCGGATGGAGTGAGAGAGAGAGAGTGGGGACAGAAAGCGAGAGAGAGAGTGGGGACGGAAAGCGAGAGAGAGAGTGGGGACGGAAAGCGAGAGAGAGAGTGGGGACGGAAAGCGAGAGAGAGAGTGGGGACGGAGAGAGAGCGAGAGAGAGAGAAGGGACGGAGAGAGAGCGAGAGAATGGGGACGGAGAGTGAGCGAGAGAGTGGGGACGGAGAGTGAGCGAGAGAGTGGGGACGGAGAGAGAGCGAGAGAGTGGGGACGGAGAGAGAGCGAGTGGGGACGGAGAGAGAGCGAGAGAGAGAGTGGGGACGGAAAGCGAGAGAGAGAGTGGGGACGGAAAGCGAGAGAGAGAGTGGGGACGGAAAGCGAGAGAGAGAGTGGGGACGGAGAGAGAGCGAGAGAGAGAGAAGGGACGGAGAGAGAGCGAGAGAGAGGGGACGGAGAGAGAGCGAGAGAGTGGGGACGGAGAGTGAGCGAGAGAGTGGGGACGGAGAGTGAGCGAGAGAGTGGGGACGGAGAGAGAGCGAGAGAGTGGGGACGGAGAGAGAGCGAGTGGGGACGGAGAGAGAGCGAGAGAGAGAGTGGGGACGGAGAGAGGGCGAGAGAGTGGGGACGGAGAGAGGGCGAGAGAGTGGGGACGGAGAGAGGGCGAGAGTGGGGGCGGAGAGAGAGGGCGAGAGTGGGGACGGAGAGAGAGGGCGAGAGTGGGGACGGAGAGAGAGGGCGAGAGTGGGGACGGAGAGAGAGGGCGAGAGTGGGGACGGAGAGAGAGGGCGAGAGTGGGGACGGAGAGAGAGGGCGCGAGTGGGGACGGAGAGAGAGGGCGCGAGTGGGGACGGAGAGAGAGGGCGCGAGAGTGGGGACGGAGAGAGCGCGCGAGAGTGGGGACGGAGAGAGCGCGCGAGAGTGGGAACGGCGAGAGAGCGGGGATGGAGAGAGAGAGGGAGAGAGAGCGGGGATGGAGAGAGAGAGGGAGAGAGAGTGTGCATGGAGAGAGAGAGGGGGAGAGAGTGTGCATGGAGAGAGAGAGGGGGAGAGAGTGGGGATGGAGAGAGAGGGGGAGAGAGTGGGGATGGAGAGAGAGAGAGAGAGTGGGGATGGAAAGAGAGAGAGAGTGGGGATGGAAAGAGAGAGAGAGTGGGGATGGAAAGAGAGAGAGAGTGGGGATGGAGAGAGAGAGAGTGGGGATGGAGAGAGAGAGAGTGGGGATGGAGAGAGAGAGAGTGGGGATGGAGAGAGAGAGAGTGGGGATGGAGAGAGAGAGTGGGGATGGAGAGAGAGAGAGTGGGGATGGAGAGAGAGAGAGTGGGGATGGAGAGAGAGAGAGTGGGGATGGAGAGAGAGAGAGTGGGGGTGGAGAGAGAGAGAGTGGGGGTGGAGAGAGAGAGAGTGGGGGTGGAGTGAGTGAGAGTGGGGGTGGAGTGAGTGAGAGTGGGGGTGGAGTGAGTGAGAGTGGGGGTGGAGTGAGTGAGAGTGGGGGTGGAGAGAGTGAGTGGGGGTGGAGAGAGTGAGTGGGGGTGGAGAGAGTGAGTGGGGGTGGAGAGAGTGAGTGGGGGTGGAGAGAGTGAGTGGGGGTGGAGAGAGTGAGAGTGGGGGTGGAGAGAGTGAGAGTGGGGGTGGAGAGAGTGAGAGTGGGGGTGGAGAGTGGGGGTGGAGAGAGTGAGAGTGGGGGTGGAGAGAGTGAGAGTGGGGGTGGAGAGTGGGGGTGGAGAGTGGGGGTGGAGAGTGGGGGTGGAGAGTGGGGGTGGAGTGTGAGAGAGAGAGTGGGGGTGGAGTGTGAGAGAGAGAGTGGGGGTGGAGTGTGAGAGAGAGAGTGGGGGTGGAGTGTGAGAGAGAGAGTGGGGGTGGAGTGTGAGAGAGAGAGTGGGGGTGGAGTGTGAGAGAGAGAGAGAGAGTGGGGGTGGAGTGTGAGAGAGAGAGAGAGAGTGGGGGTGGAGTGAGAGAGAGAGAGAGAGAGTGGGGGTGGAGTGAGAGAGAGAGAGTGAGAGTGGGGGTGGAGTGAGTGAGTGGGGGTGGAGAGAGTGAGTGGGGGTGGAGAGAGTGAGTGGGGGTGGAGAGAGTGAGAGTGGGGGTGGAGAGAGTGAGAGTGGGGGTGGAGAGAGTGAGTTTGGGGGTGGAGAGAGTGAGAGTGGGGGTGGAGAGAGTGAGAGTGGGGGTGGAGAGTGGGGGTGGAGAGTGGGGGTGGAGAGTGGGGGTGGAGAGTGGGGGTGGAGAGTGGGGGTGGAGAGTGGGGGTGGAGAGTGGGGGTGGAGTGAGAGAGAGAGAGTGGGGGTGGAGTGAGAGAGAGAGAGTGGGGGTGGAGTGTGAGAGAGAGAGTGGGGGTGGAGTGTGAGTGAGAGAGTGGGGGTGGAGTGTGAGTGAGAGAGTGGGGGTGGAGTGTGAGAGAGAGAGTGGGGGTGGAGTGTGAGAGAGAGAGTGGGGGTGGAGTGTGAGAGAGAGAGTGGGGGTGGAGTGTGAGAGAGAGAGTGGGGGTGGAGTGTGAGAGAGAGAGAGAGAGTGGGGGTGGAGTGTGAGAGAGAGAGAGAGAGTGGGGGTGGAGTGTGAGAGAGAGAGAGAGAGTGGGGGTGGAGTGTGAGAGAGAGAGAGAGAGTGGGGGTGGAGTGTGAGAGAGAGAGAGAGAGTGGGGCTGGAGTGTGAGAGAGAGAGAGAGAGTGGGGGTGGAGTGTGAGAGAGAGAGAGAGAGTGGGGGTGGAGTGTGAGAGAGAGAGAGAGAGTGGGGGTGGAGTGAGAGAGAGAGAGTGGGGGTGGAGTGAGAGAGAGAGAGTGCGGACGGAGTGAGAGAGAGAGAGTGGGGACGGAAAGCGAGAGAGGGAGTGGGGACGGAAAGCGAGAGAGGGAGTGGGGACGGAAAGCGAGAGAGGGAGTGGGGACGGAAAGCGAGAGAGGGAGTGGGGACGGAAAGCGAGAGAGGGAGTGGGGACGGAAAGCGAGAGAGGGAGTGGGGACGGAAAGCGAGAGAGGGAGTGGGGACGGAAAGCGAGAGAGGGAGTGGGGACGGAAAGCGAGAGAGGGAGTGGGGACGGAAAGCGAGAGAGGGAGTGGGGACGGAAAGCGAGAGTGGGAGTGGGGACGGAAAGCGAGAGGGGGAGTGGGGACGGAGAGAGAGAGGGAGAGTGGGGACGGAGAGAGAGAGGGGGAGTGGGGACGGAGAGAGAGAGGGAGAGTGGGGACGGAGAGAGAGAGGGAGAGTGGGGACGGAGAGAGAGCGGGAGAGTGGGGACGGAGAGAGAGAGGGAGAGTGGGGACGGAGAGAGAGAGGGAGAGTGGGGACGGAGAGAGAGAGGGAGAGTTGGGACGGAGAGAGAGAGGGAGAGTGGGACGGAGAGAGAGAGGGAGAGTGGGACGGAGAGAGAGAGGGAGAGTGGGGATGGAGAGAGAGAGGGAGAGGGTGGGGATGGAGAGAGGGAGAGGGTGGGGATGGAGAGAGGGAGAGGGTGGGGATGGAGAGAGGGAGAGGGTGGGGATGGAGAGAGAGAGAGGGTGGGGATGGAGAGAGAGAGAGGGTGGGGATGGAGAGAGAGAGAGAGAGAGAGTGGGGATTGAGAGAGAGAGAGGGAGGGAGAGGGAGAGGGAGAGTGGGCTGGAGAGAGGGAGAGGGAGAGAGTGGGGATGGAGAGAGAGAGGGAGAGAGTGGGGATGGAGAGAGAGAGGGAGAGAGTGGGGATGGAGAGAGAGAGGGAGAGAGTGGGGATGGAGAGAGAGAGGGAGAGAGTGGGGATGGAGAGAGAGAGGGAGAGAGTGGGGATGGAGAGAGAGAGGGAGAGAGTGGGGATGGAGAGAGAGAGGGAGAGAGTGGGGATGGAGAGAGAGAGAGTGAGAGTGGGGATGGAGAGAGAGAGAGTGAGAGTGGGGGTGGAGAGAGTGAGAGTGGGGGTGGAGAGAGTGAGAGTGGGGGTGGAGAGTGGGGGTGGAGAGTGGGGGTGGAGTGAGAGAGAGAGAGTGGGGGTGGAGTGAGAGAGAGAGAGTGGGGG
The DNA here is from genome assembly GCF_036365525.1 of Heterodontus francisci. Taxonomy (NCBI): domain Eukaryota; kingdom Metazoa; phylum Chordata; class Chondrichthyes; order Heterodontiformes; family Heterodontidae; genus Heterodontus; species Heterodontus francisci. Next base: position 14,230 of record NW_027140307.1, read on the forward strand.
TGGAGTGAGAGAGAGAGAGTGGGGGTGGAGTGAGAGAGAGTGGGGATGGAGTGAGAGAGAGTGGGGATGGAGTGAGAGAGAGAGAGTGGGGATGGAGTGAGAGAGAGAGAGTGGGGATGGAGTGAGAGAGAGAGAGTGGGGATGGAGTGAGAGAGAGAGAGTGGGGATGGAGTGAGAGAGAGAGAGTGGGGATGGAGTGAGAGAGAGAGAGTGGGGATGGAGTGAGAGAGAGAGAGTGGGGATGGAAAGCGAGAGAGAGAGTGGGGATGGAAAGCGAGAGAGAGAGTGGGGATGGAAAGCGAGAGAGAGAGTGGGGATGGAAAGCGAGAGAGAGAGTGGGGATGGAAAGCGAGAGAGAGAGTGGGGATGGAAAGCGAGAGAGAGAGTGGGGATGGAAAGCGAGAGAGAGAGTGGGGATGGAAAGCGAGAGAGAGAGTGGGGATGGAAAGCGAGAGAGAGAGTGGGGATGGAAAGCGAGAGAGAGAGTGGGGATGGAAAGCGAGAGAGAGAGTGGGGATGGAAAGCGAGAGAGAGAGTGGGGATGGAGAGAGAGAGAGAGAGTGGGGATGGAGAGAGAGAGGGAGAGTGGGGATGGAGAGAGAGAGGGAGAGTGGGATGGAGAGAGAGAGGGAGAGTGGGGATGGAGAGAGAGAGGGAGAGTGGGGATGGAGAGAGAGAGGGAGAGTGGGGATGGAGAGAGAGAGGGAGAGTGGGGATGGAGAGAGAGAGGGAGAGTGGGGATGGAGAGAGAGAGGGAGAGTGGGGATGGAGAGAGAGAGGGAGAGTGGGGATGGAGAGAGAGAGGGAGAGTGGGGATGGAGAGAGAGAGGGAGAGTGGGGATGGAGAGAGAGAGGGAGAGTGGGGATGGAGAGAGAGAGGGAGAGGGGGGATGGAGAGAGAGAGGGAGAGGGTGGGGATGGAGAGAGAGGGAGAGGGTGGGGATGGAGAGAGAGGGAGAGGGTGGGGATGGAGAGAGAGGGAGAGGGTGGGGATGGAGAGAGGGAGAGGGTGGGGATGGAGAGAGGGAGAGGGTGGGGATGGAGAGAGGGAGGGAGAGGGAGAGAGAGGGAGGGAGAGGGAGAGTGGGGATGGAGAGAGGGAGAGGGTGGGGATGGAGAGAGGGAGAGGGTGGGGATGGAGAGAGGGAGAGGGTGGGGATGGAGAGAGGGAGGGAGAGGGAGAGAGAGAGGGAGGGAGAGGGAGAGTGGGCTGGAGAGAGGGAGAGTGGGCTGGAGAGAGGGAGAGTGGGGATGGAGAGAGAGGGAGAGTGGGGATGGAGAGAGAGGGAGAGTGGGGATGGAGAGAGAGGGAGAGTGGGGATGGAGAGAGAGGGAGAGTGGGGATGGAGAGAGGGAGAGTGGGGATGGAGAGGGAGAGTGGGCTGGAGAGAGGGAGAGGGAGAGTGGGGATGGAGAGAGGGAGAGTGGGGATGGAGAGAGGGAGAGTGGGGATGGAGAGAGGGAGAGTGAGAGAGTGGGGATGGAGAGAGGGAGAGGGAGAGGGTGGGGATGGAGAGAGGGAGAGGGTGGGGATGGAGAGAGAGAGAGGGTGGGGACGGAGAGAGAGAGAGGGAGGGAGAGGGAGAGTGGGGATGGAGAGAGAGGGAGAGTGGGGATTGAGAGAGAGAGAGGGAGGGAGAGGGAGAGTGGGCTGGAGAGAGGGAGAGGGAGAGTGGGCTGGAGAGAGGGAGAGGGAGAGTGGGCTGGAGAGAGGGAGAGGGAGAGTGGGATGGAGTGAGGGAGAGTGGGGATGGAGAGAGGGAGAGTGGGGATGGAGAGAGGGAGAGTGGGGATGGAGAGAGGGAGAGTGGGGATGGAGAGAGGGAGAGTGGGGATGGAGAGAGGGAGAGTGAGAGAGTGGGCTGGAGAGAGGGAGAGGGAGAGTGGGCTGGAGAGAGGGAGAGGGAGAGTAGGATGGAGTGAGGGAGAGTGGGATGGAGTGAGGGAGAGTGGGATGGAGTGAGGGAGAGTGGGGATGGAGAGAGGGAGAGTGGGGATGGAGAGAGGGAGAGTGGGGATGGAGAGAGGGAGAGTGGGGATGGAGAGAGGGAGAGTGGGGATGGAGAGAGGGAGAGTGGGGATGGAGAGAGGGAGAGTGGGGATGGAGAGAGGGAGAGTGGGAGAGTGGGGACGGAGAGAGGGAGAGTGAGAGAGTGGGGACGGAGAGAGGGAGAGTGAGAGAGTGGGGACGGAGAGAGGGAGAGTGAGAGAGTGGGGACGGAGAGAGGGAGAGTGAGAGAGTGGGGACGGAGAGAGCGCGCGCGAGAGTGGGGACGGAGAGAACGCGCGAGAGTGGGGACGGAGAGAGAGCGCGAGAGTGGGGACGGAGAGAGAGCGCGAGAGTGGGGACGGAGAGAGAGCGCGAGAGTGGGGACGGAGAGAGAGCGAGAGTGTGAGGACGGCGAGAGAGCGAGAGTGTGAGGACGGAGAGAGCGCGAGAGTGGGGACGGAGAGAGCGCGAGAGTGGGGACGGAGAGAGCGCGAGAGTGGGGACGGAGAGAGAGAGGGAGAGAGAGTGGGGACGGAGAGAGTGTGCATGGAGAGAGAGAGGGGGAGAGAGTGGGGATGGAGAGAGAGAGAGAGAGTGGGGATGGAAAGAGAGAGAGAGTGGGAATGGAGAGGGAGAGGGAGAGTGGGGATGGAGAGAGGGAGAGTGGGGATGGAGTGAGGGAGAGTGGGGATGGAGAGAGAGAGAGGGAGAGTGGGGATGGGGAGAGGGAGAGGGAGAGTGGGAAAGGAGAGAGAGAGGGAGAGTGGGGATGGGGAGAGGGAGAGTGGGGATGGGGAGAGGGAGAGGTGGGATGGAGACAGGCAGAGAGAGTGCGGACGGGGAGAGAGAGAGAGAGTGGGGACGGAGAGAGAGAGAGAGTGGGGACGGAGAGAGAGAGAGAGTGGGGACGGAGAGAGAGAGAGAGTGGGGACGGAGAGAGAGAGAGAGTGGGGACGGAGAGAGAGAGAGAGTGGGGACGGAGAGAGAGAGAGAGTGGGGACGGAGAGAGAGCGAGAGAGAGAGTAGGGACGGAGAGAGAGCGAGAGAGTGGGGACGGAGAGAGAGCGAGAGAGTGGGGACGGAGAGAGAGGGCGCGAGTGGGGACGGAGAGAGAGGGCGCGAGTGGGGACGGAGAGAGAGGGCGCGAGTGGGGACGGAGAGAGAGGGCGAGAGTGGGGACGGAGAGAGAGGGCGAGAGTGGGGACGGAGAGAGAGGGCGAGAGTGGGGACGGAGAGAGAGGGCGAGAGTGGGGACGGAGAGAGAGGGCGAGAGTGGGGACGGTGAGAGAGGGCGAGAGTGGGGACGGTGAGAGAGGGCGAGAGTGGGGACGGTGAGAGAGGGCGAGAGTGGGGACGGTGAGAGAGGGCGAGAGTGGGGACGGTGAGAGAGGGCGAGAGTGGGGACGGAGAGAGAGGGCGAGAGTGGGGACGGAGAGAGAGGGCGAGAGTGGGGACGGAGAGAGAGGGCGAGAGTGGGGACGGAGAGAGAGGGCGAGAGTGGGGGCGGTGAGAGCGCGCGAGAGTGGGGGCGGTGAGAGCGCGCGAGAGTGGGGACGGAGAGAGCGCGCGAGAGTGGGGACGGAGAGAGCGCGCGAGAGTGGGGACGGAGAGAGAGCGCGAGAGTGGGGACGGAGAGAGAGCGCGAGAGTGGGGACGGCGAGAGAGCGAGAGTGTGAGGACGGAGAGAGCGCGAGAGTGGGGACGGAGAGAGCGCGAGAGTGGGGACGGAGAGAGATGGGGGACGGAGCGAGAGATGGAGAGAGAGTGGGGATGGAGAGAGAGAGGGAGAGAGAGTGTGCATGGAGAGAGAGAGGGGGAGAGAGTGGGGATGGAGAGAGAGAGAGAGAGAGAGAGTGGGGATGGAAAGAGAGAGAGAGTGGGGATGGAAAGAGAGAGAGAGTGGGGATGGAAAGAGAGAGAGAGTGGGGATGGAAAGAGAGAGAGAGTGGGGATGGAAAGAGAGAGAGAGGGGATGGAGAGAGAGAGAGAGGGGATGGAGAGAGAGAGAGTGGGGATGGAGAGAGAGAGAGTGGGGATGGAGAGAGAGAGAGTGGGGATGGAGAGAGAGAGAGTGGGGATGGAGAGAGAGAGTGGGGATGGAGAGAGAGAGAGTGGGGATGGAGAGAGAGAGAGTGGGGATGGAGAGAGAGAGAGTGGGGATGGAGAGAGAGAGAGTGGGGGTGGAGAGAGAGAGAGTGGGGGTGGAGAGAGAGAGAGTGGGGGTGGAGAGAGAGAGAGTGGGGGTGGAGAGAGAGAGAGTGGGGGTGGAGAGAGAGAGAGTGGGGGTGGAGAGAGTGAGTGGGGGTGGAGAGAGTGAGTGGGGGTGGAGAGAGTGAGAGTGGGGGTGGAGAGAGTGAGAGTGGGGGTGGAGAGAGTGAGAGTGGGGGTGGAGAGAGTGAGAGTGGGGGTGGAGAGAGTGAGAGTGGGGGTGGAGAGTGAGAGTGGGGGTGGAGAGAGTGAGTGGGGGTGGAGAGTGGGGGTGGAGAGTGGGGGTGGTGTGAGAGAGAGAGAGTGGGGATGGAGTGAGAGAGAGAGAGTGAGCATGGAGTGAGAGAGAGAGAGTGGGGACGGGGAGTGAGAGAGAGAGAGTGGGGACGGAAAGCGAGAGAGAGAGAGTGGGGACGGAAAGCGAGAGAGAGAGTGGGGACGGAAAGCGAGAGAGAGAGTGGGGACGGAAAGCGAGAGAGAGAGTGGGGACGGAAAGCGAGAGAGAGAGTGGGGACGGAAAGCGAGAGAGAGAGTGGGGACGGAAAGCGAGAGAGAGAGTGGGGACGGAAAGCGAGAGAGAGAGTGGGGACGGAAAGAGAGAGAGAGAGTGGGGACGGAAAGAGAGAGGGAGAGTGGGGACGGAAAGAGAGAGGGAGAGTGGGGACGGAGAGAGAGAGGGAGAGTGGGGACGGAGAGAGAGAGGGAGAGTGGGGACGGAGAGAGAGAGGGAGAGTGGGGACGGAGAGAGAGAGGGAGAGTGGGGACGGAGAGAGAGAGGGAGAGTGGGGATGGAGAGAGAGAGGGAGAGAGTGGGGATGGAGAGAGAGAGAGAGAGAGAGTGGGGACGGAGAGAGAGAGAGAGTGGGGACGGAGAGAGAGAGAGAGTGGGGACGGAGAGAGAGAGAGAGTGGGGACGGAGAGAGAGCGAGAGAGAGAGTAGGGACGGAGAGAGAGCGAGAGAGTGGGGACGGAGAGAGAGGGCGCGAGTGGGGACGGAGAGAGAGGGCGCGAGTGGGGACGGAGAGAGAGGGCGCGAGTGGGGACGGAGAGAGAGGGCGCGAGTGGGGACGGAGAGAGAGGGCGCGAGTGGGGACGGAGAGAGAGGGCGCGAGTGGGGACGGAGAGAGAGGGCGCGAGTGGGGACGGAGAGAGAGGGCGCGAGTGGGGACGGAGAGAGAGGGCGCGAGTGGGGACGGAGAGAGAGGGCGAGAGTGGGGACGGAGAGAGAGGGCGAGAGTGGGGACGGAGAGAGAGGGCGAGAGTGGGGACGGAGAGAGAGGGCGAGAGTGGGGGCGGTGAGAGCGCGCGAGAGTGGGGGCGGTGTGAGCGCGCGAGAGTGGGGGCGGTGTGAGCGCGCGAGAGTGGGGGCGGAGAGAGCGCGCGAGAGTGGGGGCGGAGAGAGCGCGCGAGAGTGGGGACGGAGAGAGCGCGCGAGAGTGGGGACGGAGAGAGAGCGCGAGAGTGGGGACGGCGAGAGAGCGAGAGTGTGAGGACGGAGAGAGCGCGAGAGTGGGGACGGAGAGAGCGCGAGAGTGGGGACGGAGAGAGATGGGGGACGGAGCGAGAGACGGAGAGAGAGTGGGGATGGAGAGAGAGAGGGGGAGAGAGTGGGGATGGAAAGAGAGAGAGAGTGGGGATGGAAAGAGAGAGAGAGTGGGGATGGAGAGAGGGAGAGTGGGGATGGAGAGAGGGAGAGTGGGGATGGAGAGAGGGAGAGTGGGAGAGTGGGGACGGAGAGAGGGAGAGTGAGAGAGTGGGGACGGAGAGAGGGAGAGTGAGAGAGTGGGGACGGAGAGAGGGAGAGTGAGAGAGTGGGGACGGAGAGAGGGAGAGTGAGAGAGTGGGGACGGAGAGAGGGAGAGTGAGAGAGTGGGGACGGAGAGAGCGCACGCGAGAGTGGGGACGGAGAGAACGCGCGAGAGTGGGGACGGAGAGAGAGCGCGAGAGTGGGGACGGAGAGAGAGCGCGAGAGTGGGGACGGAGAGAGAGCGCGAGAGTGGGGACGGAGAGAGAGCGCGAGAGTGGGGACGGAGAGAGAGCGCGAGAGTGGGGACGGAGAGAGAGCGAGAGTGTGAGGACGGCGAGAGAGCGAGAGTGTGAGGACGGAGAGAGCGCGAGAGTGGGGACGGAGAGAGCGCGAGAGTGGGGACGGAGAGAGCGCGAGAGTGGGGACGGAGAGAGAGAGGGAGAGAGAGTGGGGACGGAGAGAGTGTGCATGGAGAGAGAGAGGGGGAGAGAGTGGGGATGGAGAGAGAGAGAGAGAGTGGGGATGGAAAGAGAGAGAGAGTGGGAATGGAGAGGGAGAGGGAGAGTGGGGATGGAGAGAGGGAGAGTGGGGATGGAGAGAGGGAGAGTGGGGATGGAGAGAGAGAGAGGGAGAGTGGGGATGGGGAGAGGGAGAGGGAGAGTGGGAAAGGAGAGAGAGAGGGAGAGTGGGGATGGGGAGAGGGAGAGTGGGGATGGGGAGAGGGAGAGTGGGGATGGGGAGAGGGAGAGGTGGGATGGAGACAGGCAGAGAGAGTGCGGACGGGGAGAGAGAGAGAGAGTGGGGACGGAGAGAGAGAGAGAGTGGGGACGGAGAGAGAGAGAGAGTGGGGACGGAGAGAGAGAGAGAGTGGGGACGGAGAGAGAGCGAGAGAGAGAGTAGGGACGGAGAGAGAGCGAGAGAGTGGGGACGGAGAGAGAGCGAGAGAGTGGGGACGGAGAGAGAGGGCGCGAGTGGGGACGGAGAGAGAGGGCGCGAGTGGGGACGGAGAGAGAGGGCGCGAGTGGGGACGGAGAGAGAGGGCGCGAGTGGGGACGGAGAGAGAGGGCGAGAGTGGGGACGGAGAGAGAGGGCGAGAGTGGGGACGGAGAGAGAGGGCGAGAGTGGGGACGGAGAGAGAGGGCGAGAGTGGGGACGGAGAGAGAGGGCGAGAGTGGGGACGGAGAGAGAGGGCGAGAGTGGGGACGGAGAGAGAGGGCGAGAGTGGGGACGGAGAGAGAGGGCGAGAGTGGGGACGGTGAGAGAGGGCGAGAGTGGGGACGGTGAGAGAGGGCGAGAGTGGGGACGGTGAGAGAGGGCGAGAGTGGGGACGGTGAGAGAGGGCGAGAGTGGGGACGGTGAGAGAGGGCGAGAGTGGGGACGGTGAGAGAGGGCGAGAGTGGGGACGGAGAGAGAGGAGGGCGAGAGTGGGGACGGAGAGAGAGGGCGAGAGTGGGGACGGAGAGAGAGGGCGAGAGTGGGGACGGAGAGAGAGGGCGAGAGTGGGGACGGAGAGAGCGCGCGAGAGTGGGGGCGGTGAGAGCGCGCGAGAGTGGGGACGGAGAGAGCGCGCGAGAGTGGGGACGGAGAGAGCGCGCGAGAGTGGGGACGGAGAGAGAGGGCGAGAGTGGGGACGGTGAGAGAGGGCGAGAGTGGGGACGGTGAGAGAGGGCGAGAGTGGGGACGGTGAGAGAGGGCGAGAGTGGGGACGGTGAGAGAGGGCGAGAGTGGGGACGGTGAGAGAGGGCGAGAGTGGGGACGGAGAGAGAGGAGGGCGAGAGTGGGGACGGAGAGAGAGGGCGAGAGTGGGGACGGAGAGAGAGGGCGAGAGTGGGGACGGAGAGAGAGGGCGAGAGTGGGGACGGAGAGAGCGCGCGAGAGTGGGGGCGGTGAGAGCGCGCGAGAGTGGGGACGGAGAGAGCGCGCGAGAGTGGGGACGGAGAGAGCGCGCGAGAGTGGGGACGGAGAGAGAGCGCGAGAGTGGGGACGGAGAGAGAGCGCGAGAGTGGGGACGGCGAGAGAGCGAGAGTGTGAGGACGGAGAGAGCGCGAGAGTGGGGACGGAGAGAGCGCGAGAGTGGGGACGGAGAGAGATGGGGGACGGAGCGAGAGATGGAGAGAGAGTGGGGATGGAGAGAGAGAGGGAGAGAGAGTGTGCATGGAGAGAGAGAGGGGGAGAGAGTGGGGATGGAGAGAGAGAGAGAGAGAGAGTGGGGATGGAAAGAGAGAGAGAGTGGGGATGGAAAGAGAGAGAGAGTGGGGATGGAAAGAGAGAGAGAGTGGGGATGGAAAGAGAGAGAGTGGGGATGGAAAGAGAGAGAGAGGGGATGGAGAGAGAGAGAGTGGGGATGGAGAGAGAGAGAGTGGGGATGGAGAGAGAGAGAGTGGGGATGGAGAGAGAGAGAGTGGGGATGGAGAGAGAGAGTGGGGATGGAGAGAGAGAGAGTGGGGATGGAGAGAGAGAGAGTGGGGATGGAGAGAGAGAGAGTGGGGGTGGAGAGAGAGAGAGTGGGGGTGGAGAGAGAGAGAGTGGGGGTGGAGAGAGTGAGTGGGGGTGGAGAGAGTGAGTGGGGGTGGAGAGAGTGAGAGTGGGGGTGGAGAGAGTGAGAGTGGGGGTGGAGAGAGTGAGAGTGGGGGTGGAGAGAGTGAGAGTGGGGGTGGAGAGAGTGAGAGTGGGGGTGGAGAGTGGGGGTGGAGAGTGGGGGTGGTGTGAGAGAGAGAGAGTGGGGATGGAGTGAGAGAGAGAGAGTGAGCATGGAGTGAGAGAGAGAGAGTGGGGACGGGGAGTGAGAGAGAGAGAGTGGGGACGGAAAGCGAGAGAGAGAGAGTGGGGACGGAAAGCGAGAGAGAGAGTGGGGACGGAAAGCGAGAGAGAGAGTGGGGACGGAAAGCGAGAGAGAGAGTGGGGACGGAAAGCGAGAGAGAGAGTGGGGACGGAAAGCGAGAGAGAGAGTGGGGACGGAAAGCGAGAGAGAGAGTGGGGACGGAAAGCGAGAGAGAGAGTGGGGACGGAAAGAGAGAGAGTGGGGACGGAAAGAGAGAGAGAGAGTGGGGACGGAAAGAGAGAGAGAGAGTTGGGACGGAGAGAGAGAGGGAGAGTGGGGACGGAGAGAGAGAGGGAGAGTGGGGACGGAGAGAGAGAGGGAGAGTGGGGATGGAGAGAGAGAGGGAGAGTGGGGATGGAGAGAGAGAGGGAGAGTGGGGATGGAGAGAGAGAGGGAGAGAGTGGGGATGGAGAGAGAGAGAGAGAGAGAGTGGGGACGGAGAGAGAGAGAGAGTGGGGACGGAGAGAGAGAGAGAGTGGGGACGGAGAGAGAGCGAGAGAGAGAGTAGGGACGGAGAGAGAGCGAGAGAGTGGGGACGGAGAGAGAGGGCGCGAGTGGGGACGGAGAGAGAGGGCGCGAGTGGGGACGGAGAGAGAGGGCGCGAGTGGGGACGGAGAGAGAGGGCGCGAGTGGGGACGGAGAGAGAGGGCGCGAGTGGGGACGGAGAGAGAGGGCGCGAGTGGGGACGGAGAGAGAGGGCGAGAGTGGGGACGGAGAGAGAGGGCGAGAGTGGGGACGGAGAGAGAGGGCGAGAGTGGGGACGGAGAGAGAGGGCGAGAGTGGGGACGGAGAGAGAGGGCGAGAGTGGGGACGGAGAGAGAGGGCGAGAGTGGGGGCGGTGAGAGCGCGCGAGAGTGGGGGCGGTGTGAGCGCGCGAGAGTGGGGGCGGAGAGAGCGCGCGAGAGTGGGGACGGAGAGAGCGCGCGAGAGTGGGGACGGAGAGAGCGCGCGAGAGTGGGGACGGAGAGAGCGCGCGAGAGTGGGGACGGAGAGAGAGCGCGAGAGTGGGGACGGCGAGAGAGCGCGAGAGTGGGGACGGAGAGAGCGCGAGAGTGGGGACGGAGAGAGCGCGAGAGTGGGGACGGAGAGAGATGGGGGACGGAGCGAGAGACGGAGAGAGAGTGGGGATGGAGAGAGAGAGGGGGAGAGAGTGGGGATGGAAAGAGAGAGAGAGTGGGGATGGAAAGAGAGAGAGAGTGGGGATGGAAAGAGAGAGAGAGTGGGGATGGAAAGAGAGAGAGTGGGGATGGAGAGAGAGAGAGTGGGGATGGAGAGAGAGAGAGTGGGGATGGAGAGAGAGAGAGTGGGGATGGAGAGAGAGAGAGTGGGGATGGAGAGAGAGAGAGTGGGGATGGAGAGAGAGAGAGTGGGGGTGGAGAGAGAGAGAGTGGGGGTGGAGAGAGAGAGAGTGGGGGTGGAGAGAGAGTGAGTGGGGGTGGAGAGAGAGTGAGTGGGGGTGGAGAGAGTGAGAGTGGGGGTGGAGAGAGTGAGAGTGGGGGTGGAGAGAGTGAGAGTGGGGGTGGAGAGAGTGAGAGTGGGGGTGGAGAGAGTGAGAGTGGAGAGTGGGGGTGGTGTGAGAGAGAGAGAGTGGGGATGGAGTGAGAGAGAGAGAGTGGGCATGGAGTGAGAGAGAGAGAGTGGGGACGGAAAGCGAGAGAGAGAGAGTGGGGACGGAAAGCGAGAGAGAGAGAGTGGGGACGGAAAGCGAGAGAGAGAGAGTGGGGACGGAAAGAGAGAGTGGGGACGGAAAGAGAGAGAGAGAGTTGGGACGGAAAGAGAGAGAGAGAGTTGGGACGGAGAGAGAGAGAGTTGGGACGGAGAGAGAGAGAGTGGGGACGGAGAGAGAGAGAGTGGGGACGGAGAGAGAGAGGGAGAGTGGGGACGGAGAGAGAGAGGGAGAGTGGGGACGGAGAGAGAGAGGGAGAGTGGGGACGGAGAGAGAGAGGGAGAGTGGGGACGGAGAGAGAGAGGGAGAGTGGGGACGGAGAGAGAGAGGGAGAGGGTGGGGATGGAGAGAGGGAGAGGGTGGGGATGGAGAGAGGGAGAGGGTGGGGATGGAGAGAGGGAGAGGGTGGGGATGGAGAGAGGGAGAGGGTGGGGATGGAGAGGGGGAGAGTGGGGATGGAGAGAGAGAGAGAGAGAGAGAGTGGGGATGGAGAGAGAGAGAGGGAGGGAGAGGGAGAGGGAGAGTGGGCTGGAGAGAGGGAGAGGGAGAGTGGGGATGGAGAGAGGGAGAGTGGGGAGGGAGAGAGGGAGAGTGGGGATGGAGAGAGGGAGAGAGTGGGGATGGAGAGAGGGAGAGAGTGGGGATGGAGAGAGGGAGAGAGTGGGGATGGAGAGAGGGAGAGAGTGGGGATGGAGAGAGGGAGAGAGTGGGGATGGAGAGAGGGAGAGAGTGGGGATGGAGAGAGGGAGAGAGTGGGGATGGAGAGAGGGAGAGAGTGGGGATGGAGAGAGGGAGAGAGTGGGGATGGAGAGAGGGAGAGAGTGGGGATGGAGAGAGGGAGAGAGTGGGGATGGAGAGAGGGAGAGAGTGGGGATGGAGAGAGGGAGAGAGTGGGGATGGAGAGAGGGAGAGAGTGGGGATGGAGAGAGGGAGAGAGTGGGGATGGAGAGAGGGAGAGAGTGGGAATGGAGAGAGAGAGAGTGAGAGTGGGGATGGAGAGAGAGAGTGAGAGTGGGGGTGGAGAGTGGGGGTGGAGAGTGGGGGTGGAGAGTGGGGGTGGAGAGTGGGGGTGGAGAGTGGGGGTGGAGAGTGAGAGAGAGAGTGGGGGTGGAGAGTGAGAGAGAGAGAGTGGGGATGGAGTGAGAGAGAGAGAGTGGGGATGGAGTGAGAGAGAGAGAGTGGGGATGGAGTCAGAGAGAGAGAGTGGGGATGGAGTCAGAGAGAGAGAGTGCGGATGGAGTGAGAGAGAGAGAGAGTGGGGATGGAAAGCGAGAGAGAGAGTGGGGATGGAAAGCGAGAGAGAGAGTGGGGATGGAAAGCGAGAGAGAGAGTGGGGATGGAAAGCGAGAGGGAGAGTGGGGATGGAGAGAGAGAGGGAGAGTGGGGATGGAGAGAGAGAGGGAGAGTGGGGATGGAGAGAGAGAGGGAGAGTGGGGATGGAGAGAGAGAGGGAGAGTGGGGATGGAGAGAGAGAGGGAGAGTGGGGATGGAGAGAGAGAGGGAGAGTGGGGATGGAGAGAGAGAGGGAGAGTGGGGATGGAGAGAGAGAGGGAGAGTGGGGATGGAGAGAGAGAGGGAGAGTGGGGCTGGAGAGAGAGAGGGAGAGTGGGGATGGAGAGAGAGAGGGAGAGTGGGGATGGAGAGAGAGAGGGAGAGTGGGGATGGAGAGAGAGAGGGAGAGTGGGGATGGAGAGAGAGAGGGAGAGTGGGGATGGAGAGAGAGAGGGAGAGTGGGGATGGAGAGAGAGAGGGAGAGTGGGGATGGAGAGAGGGAGAGGGTGGGGATGGAGAGAGGGAGAGGGTGGGGATGGAGAGAGGGAGAGGGTGGGGATGGAGAGAGGGAGAGGGTGGGGATGGAGAGAGGGAGAGGGTGGGGATGGAGAGAGAGAGAGGGTGGGGATGGAGAGGGAGAGTGGGGATGGAGAGAGAGAGAGAGAGAGTGGGGATGGAGAGAGAGGGAGGGTGGGGATTGAGAGGGAGAGTGGGCTGGAGAGAGGGAGAGTGGGCTGGAGAGAGGGAGAGTGGGGATGGAGAGAGGGAGAGTGGGGATGGAGAGAGGGAGAGTGGGGATGGAGAGAGGGAGAGTGGGGATGGAGAGAGGGAGAGTGGGGATGGAGAGAGGGAGAGTGGGGATGGAGAGAGGGAGAGTGGGGATGGAGAGAGGGAGAGTGGGGATGGAGAGAGGGAGAGTGAGAGAGTGGGGATGGAGAGAGAGAGAGAGAGAGTGGGGATGGAGATAGAGAAAGAGAGAGTGGGGATGGAGAGACAGAGAGAGAGAGAGAGTGGGGATGGAGAGAGAGTGGGGATGGAGAGAGAGTGGGGATGGAGAGAGAGTGGGGATGGAGAGAGAGTGGGGATGGAGAGAGAATGGGGATGGAGAGAGAGTGGGGCTGGAGAGAGAGTGGGGCTGGAGAGGGAGAGAGAGAGTGGGGCTGGAGAGGGAGAGAGAGAGTGGGGTTGGAGGGAGAGAGAGAGAGTGGGGATGGAGAGAGAGAGGGAGAGTGGGGATGGAGAGAGAGAGGGAGAGTGGGGATGGAGAGAGAGAGGGAGAGTGGGGATGGAGAGAGAGAGGGAGAGTGGGGATGGAAAGAGAGAGAGAGAGTGGGGATGGAAAGAGAGAGGGAGAGTGGGGATGGAGAGAGAGAGGGAGAGTGGGGATGGAGAGAGAGAGGGAGAGTGGGGACGGAGAGAGAGAGGGAGAGTGGGGACGGAGAGAGAGAGGGAGAGTGGGGACGGAGAGAGAGAGGGAGAGTGGGGACGGAGAGAGAGAGGGAGAGTGGGGACGGAGAGAGAGAGGGAGAGTGGGGACGGAGAGAGAGAGGGAGAGTGGGGACGGAGAGAGAGAGGGAGAGTGGGGATGGAGAGAGGGAGAGGGTGGGGATGGAGAGAGGGAGAGGGTGGGGATGGAGAGAGGGAGAGGGTGGGGATGGAGAGGGAGAGTGGGCTGGAGAGAGAGAGAGAGGGAGGGTGGGGATGGAGAGAGAGGGAGGGTGGGGATGGAGAGAGAGGGAGGGTGGGGATTGAGAGAGAGGGAGGGAGGGAGAGGGAGAGTGGGCTGGAGAGAGGGAGAGTGGGGATGGAGAGAGGGAGAGTGGGGATGGAGAGAGGGAGAGTGGGGATGGAGAGTGAGAGAGTGGGGATGGAGAGAGGGAGAGTGAGAGAGTGGGGATGGAGAGAGAGAGAGAGAGAGTGGGGATGGAGATAGAGAAAGAGAGAGTGGGGATGGAGAGACAGAGAGAGAGAGAGAGTGGGGATGGAGAGAGAGTGGGGATGGAGAGAGAGTGGGGCTGGAGAGAGAGTGGGGCTGGAGAGGGAGAGAGTGGGGACAGAGAGAGAGAGAGTGGGGACAGAGAGAGAGAGAGTGGGGACAGAGAGAGAGAGAGTGGGGACAGAGAGCGAGAGAGTGGGGACAGAGAGCGAGAGAGTGGGGACGGAGAGAGCGCGAGAGTGGGGTCGGAGAGAGCGCGCGAGAGTGGGGTCGGAGAGAGCGCGCGAGAGTGGGGACGGAGAGAGCGCGCGAGAGTGGGGACGGAGAGAACGCGCGAGAGTGGGGACGGAGAGAGAGCGCGAGAGTGGGGACGGAGAGAGAGCGCGAGAGTGGGGACGGAGAGAGAGCGCGAGAGTGGGGACGGAGAGAGAGCGCGAGAGTGGGGACGGGGAGAGAGAGCGCGAGAGTGGGGACGGAGAGAGAGCGAGAGTGTGAGGACGGCGAGAGAGCGAGAGTGTGAGGACGGAGAGAGCGCGAGAGTGGGGACGGAGAGAGCGCGAGAGTGGGGACGGAGAGAGAGAGGGAGAGAGAGTGGGGACGGAGAGAGAGAGGGAGAGAGAGTGTGCATGGAGAGAGAGAGGGGGAGAGAGTGGGGATGGAGAGAGAGAGAGAGAGTGGGGATGGAAAGAGAGAGAGATTGGGAATGGAGAGGGAGAGGGAGAGTGGGGATGGAGAGAGAGAGGGAGAGTGGGGATGGAGAGAGAGAGGGAGAGTGGGGATGGAGAGAGAGAGGGAGAGTGGGGATGGAGAGAGAGAGGGAGAGTGGGGATGGAGAGAGAGAGGGAGAGTGGGGATGGAGAGAGAGAGGGAGAGTGGGGATGGAGAGAGAGAGGGAGAGGGTGGGGATGGAGAGAGAGAGGGAGAGGGTGGGGATGGAGAGAGGGAGAGGGTGGGGATGGAGAGAGGGAGAGGGTGGGGATGGAGAGAGAGAGTGGGCTGGAGAGAGGGAGAGGGAGAGTGGGGATGGAGAGAGGGAGAGTGGGGATGGAGAGAGGGAGAGTGGGGATGGAGAGAGAGAGAGAGAGAGAGAGTGGGGATGGAGAGAGAGAGAGGGAGGGAGAGGGAGAGGGAGAGTGGGCTGGAGAGAGGGAGAGGGAGAGTGGGGAGGGAGAGAGGGAGAGTGGGGATGGAGAGAGGGAGAGAGTGGGGATGGAGAGAGGGAGAGAGTGGGGATGGAGAGAGGGAGAGAGTGGGGATGGAGAGAGGGAGAGGGAGAGAGGGAGAGGGAGAGTGGGGATGGAGAGAGGGAGAGAGTGGGGATGGAGAGAGGGAGAGAGTGGGGATGGAGAGAGAGAGAGAGTGAGAGTGGGGATGGAGAGAGAGAGTGAGAGTGGGGATGGAGAGAGAGAGTGAGAGTGGGGATGGAGAGTGGGGATGGAGAGTGGGGGTGGAGAGTGGGGGTGGAGAGTGGGGGTGGAGAGTGGGGATGGAGAGTGGGGGTGGAGAGTGGGGATGGAGAGTGGGGGTGGAGAGTGGGGGTGGAGAGTGGGGGTGGAGAGTGGGGGTGGAGAGTGGGGGTGGAGAGTGGGGGTGGAGAGTGGGGGTGGAGAGTGGGGGTGGAGAGTGGGGGTGGAGAGTGGGGGTGGAGAGTGGGGGTGGAGAGTGAGAGGGAGAGTGAGAGAGAGAGAGTGGGGATGGAGTGAGAGAGAGAGAGTGGGGATGGAGTGAGAGAGAGAGAGTGGGGATGGAGTGAGAGAGAGAGAGTGCGGATGGAGTGAGAGAGAGAGAGAGTGGGGATGGAAAGCGAGAGAGAGAGTGGGGATGGAAAGCGAGAGAGAGAGTGGGGATGGAAAGAGAGAGAGAGAGTGGGGATGGAAAGAGAGAGGGAGAGTGGGGATGGAGAGAGAGAGGGAGAGTGGGGATGGAGAGAGAGAGGGAGAGTGGGGATGGAGAGAGAGAGGGAGAGTGGGGATGGAGAGAGAGAGGGAGAGTGGGGATGGAGAGAGAGAGGGAGAGTGGGGATGGAGAGAGAGAGGGAGAGTGGGGATGGAGAGAGAGAGGGAGAGTGGGGATGGAGAGAGAGAGGGAGAGTGGGGATGGAGAGAGAGAGGGAGAGTGGGGATGGAGAGAGAGAGGGAGAGTGGGGATGGAGAGAGAGAGGGAGAGTGGGGATGGAGAGAGAGAGAGAGAGGGAGAGTGGGGATGGAGAGAGAGAGGGAGAGTGGGGATGGAGAGAGAGAGGGAGAGTGGGGATGGAGAGAGAGAGGGAGAGTGGGGATGGAGAGAGAAAGGGAGAGTGGGGATGGAGAGAGAGAGGGAGAGTGGGGATGGAGAGAGAGAGGGAGAGTGGGGATGGAGAGAGAGAGGGAGAGTGGGGATGGAGAGAGAGAGGGAGAGTGGGGATGGAGAGAGAGAGGGAGAGTGGGGATGGAGAGAGAGAGGGAGAGTGGGGATGGAGAGAGAGAGGGAGAGTGGGGATGGAGAGAGAGAGGGAGAGTGGGGATGGAGAGAGAGAGGGAGAGTGGGGATGGAGAGAGAGAGGGAGAGTGGGGATGGAGAGAGAGAGGGAGAGTGGGGATGGAGAGAGAGAGGGAGAGTGGGGATGGAGAGAGGGAGAGTGGGGATGGAGAGAGGGAGAGGGTGGGGATGGAGAGAGGGAGAGGGTGGGGATGGAGAGAGAGAGAGGGTGGGGATGGAGAGAGAGAGAGGGTGGGGATGGAGAGAGAGAGAGGGTGGGGATGGAGAGAGAGAGAGGGTGGGGATGGAGAGAGAGAGAGGGTGGGGATGGAGAGAGAGAGAGGGAGGGAGAGTGGGCTGGAGAGAGGGAGAGTGGGGATGGAGAGAGAGAGGGAGAGTGGGGATGGAGAGAGAGAGGGAGAGTGGGGATGGAGAGAGAGAGGGAGAGTGGGGATGGAGAGAGAGAGGGAGAGTGGGGATGGAGAGAGAGAGGGAGAGTGGGGATGGAGAGAGGGAGAGGGTGGGGATGGAGAGAGGGAGAGGGTGGGGATGGAGAGAGGGAGAGGGTGGGGATGGAGAGAGGGAGAGGGTGGGGATGGAGAGAGGGAGAGGGTGGGGATGGAGAGGGAGAGTGGGCTGGAGAGAGAGAGGGAGGGTGGGGATGGAGAGAGAGGGAGGGTGGGGATGGAGAGAGAGGGAGGGAGGGAGAGGGAGAGTGGGCTGGAGAGAGGGAGAGTGGGGATGGAGAGAGGGAGAGTGGGGATGGAGAGAGGGAGAGTGGGGATGGAGAGTGAGAGAGTGGGGATGGAGAGGGAGAGTGAGAGAGTGGGGATGGAGAGAGAGAGAGAGAGAGTGGGGATGGAGATAGAGAAAGAGAGAGTGGGGATGGAGAGACAGAGAGAGAGAGAGAGTGGGGATGGAGAGAGAGTGGGGATGGAGAGAGAGTGGGGCTGGAGAGGGAGAGAGTGGGGCTGGAGAGGGAGAGAGTGGGGACAGAGAGAGAGAGAGTGGGGACAGAGAGAGAGAGAGTGGGGACAGAGAGAGAGAGAGTGGGGACAGAGAGAGAGAGAGTGGGGACAGAGAGCGAGAGAGTGGGGACAGAGAGCGAGAGAGTGGGGACGGAGAGAGCGCGAGAGTGGGGTCGGAGAGAGCGCGCGAGAGTGGGGTCGGAGAGAGCGCGCGAGAGTGGGGACGGAGAGAGCGCGCGAGAGTGGGGACGGAGAGAGCGCGCGAGAGTGGGGACGGAGAGAACGCGCGAGAGTGGGGACGGAGAGAGAGCGCGAGAGTGGGGACGGAGAGAGAGCGCGAGAGTGGGGACGGAGAGAGAGCGAGAGTGTGAGGACGGCGAGAGAGCGAGAGTGTGAGGACGGCGAGAGAGCGAGAGTGTGAGGACGGAGAGAGCGCGAGAGTGGGGACGGAGAGAGCGCGAGAGTGGGGACGGAGAGAGAGAGGGAGAGAGAGTGGGGACGGAGAGAGAGAGGGAGAGAGAGTGTGCATGGAGAGAGAGAGGGGGAGAGAGTGGGGATGGAGAGAGAGAGAGAGAGTGGGGATGGAAAGAGAGAGAGAGTGGGAATGGAGAGGGAGAGGGAGAGTGGGGATGGAGAGAGGGAGAGTGGGGATGGAGAGAGAGAGAGGGAGAGTGGGGATGGGGAGAGGGAGAGGGAGAGTGGGGATGGGGAGAGGGAGAGTGGGGATGGGGAGAGGGAGAGTGGGGATGGGGAGAGGGAGAGGTGGGATGGAGACAGGCAGAGAGAGTGGGGACGGGGAGAGAGAGAGAGAGAGTGGGGACGGAGAGAGAGAGAGAGTGGGGACGGAGAGAGAGAGAGTGGGGACGGAGAGAGAGAGAGAGTGGGGACGGAGAGAGAGCGAAAGAGAGAGTAGGGACGGAGAGAGAGCGAAAGAGAGAGTAGGGACGGAGAGAGAGCGAGAGAGTGGGGACGGAGAGAGAGCGAGAGAGTGGGGACGGAGAGAGAACGAGAGAGTGGGGACGGAGAGAGAGCGAGAGAGTGGGGACGGAGAGAGAGCGAGAGAGTGGGGACGGAGAGAGAGCAAGTGGGGACGGAGAGAGAGCGAGAGAGAGAGTGGGGACGGAGAGAGAGCGAGAGAGTGGGGACGGAGAGAGGACGAGAGAGTGGGGACGGAGAGAGGGCGAGAGAGTGGGGGCGGAGAGAGGGCGAGAGTGGGGGCGGAGAGAGGGCGAGAGTGGGGGCGGAGAGAGGGCGAGAGTGGGGGCGGAGAGAGCGCGCGAGAGTGGGGGCGGAGAGAGCGCGCGAGAGTGGGGACGGAGAGAGCGCGCGAGAGTGGGGACGGAGAGATCGCGCGAGAGTGGGGACGGAGAGAGAGCGCGAGAGTGGGGACGGAGAGAGAGCGCGAGAGTGGGGACGGAGAGAGAGCGCGAGAGTGGGGACGGAGAGAGAGCGAGAGTGTGAGGACGGCGAGAGAGCGAGAGTGTGAGGACGGAGAGAGCGCGAGAGTGGGGACGGAGAGAGCGCGAGAGTGGGGACGGAGAGAGAGAGGGAGAGAGAGTGGGGACGGAGAGAGAGAGGGAGAGAGAGTGTGCATGGAGAGAGAGAGGGGGGAGAGAGTGGGGATGGAGAGAGAGAGAGAGAGTGGGGATGGAAAGAGAGAGAGAGTGGGAATGGAGAGGGAGAGGGAGAGTGGGGATGGAGAGAGGGAGAGTGGGGATG
Organism: Heterodontus francisci; assembly: GCF_036365525.1. Lineage (NCBI taxonomy): Eukaryota > Metazoa > Chordata > Chondrichthyes > Heterodontiformes > Heterodontidae > Heterodontus > Heterodontus francisci. Next base: position 33,014 of record NW_027140307.1, read on the forward strand.
GAGAGAGAGAGAGGGAGAGTGGGGATGGGGAGAGGGAGAGGGAGAGGGAGAGTGGGAATGGAGAGAGAGAGGGAGAGTGGGGATGGGGAGAGGGAGAGTGGGGATGGGGAGAGGGAGAGTGGGGATGGGGAGAGGGAGAGGTGGGATGGAGACAGGCAGAGAGAGTGGGGACGGGGAGAGAGAGAGAGAGTGGGGACGGAGAGAGAGAGAGAGTGGGGACGGAGAGAGAGAGAGAGTGGGGACGGAGAGAGAGAGAGAGTGGGGACGGAGAGAGAGCGAAAGAGAGAGTAGGGACGGAGAGAGAGCGAAAGAGAGAGTAGGGACGGAGAGAGAGCGAGAGAGTGGGGACGGAGAGAGAGCGAGAGAGTGGGGACGGAGAGAGAACGAGAGAGTGGGGACGGAGAGAGAGCGAGAGAGTGGGGACGGAGAGAGAGCGAGAGAGTGGGGACGGAGAGAGAGCAAGTGGGGACGGAGAGAGAGCGAGAGAGAGAGTGGGGACGGAGAGAGAGCGAGAGAGTGGGGACGGAGAGAGGACGAGAGAGTGGGGACGGAGAGAGGGCGAGAGAGTGGGGGCGGAGAGAGGGCGAGAGTGGGGGCGGAGAGAGGGCGAGAGTGGGGGCGGAGAGAGGGCGAGAGTGGGGACGGAGAGAGAGAGCGAGAGTGGGGACGGAGAGAGAGGGCGAGAGTGGGGACGGAGAGAGAGGGCGAGAGTGGGGACGGAGAGAGAGGGCGAGAGTGGGGACGGAGAGAGAGGGCGAGAGTGGGGACGGAGAGAGAGGGCGAGAGTGGGGACGGAGAGAGAGGGCGAGAGTGGGGACGGAGAGAGAGGGCGAGAGTGGGGACGGAGAGAGAGGGCGAGAGTGGGGACGGAGAGAGAGGGCGAGAGTGGGGGCGGAGAGAGAGGGCGAGAGTGGGGGCGGAGAGAGAGGGCGAGAGTGGGGGCGGAGAGAGAGGGCGCGAGTGGGGGCGGAGAGAGAGGGCGCGAGTGGGGGCGGAGAGAGAGGGCGCGAGTGGGGGCGGAGAGAGAGGGCGCGAGTGGGGGCGGAGAGAGAGGGCGCGAGTGGGGACGGAGAGAGAGGGCGCGAGTGGGGACGGAGAGAGAGGGGGCGAGTGGGGACGGAGAGAGAGGGGGCGAGTGGGGACGGAGAGAGAGGGGGCGAGTGGGGACGGAGAGAGAGGGGGCGAGTGGGGACGGAGAGAGAGGGGGCGAGTGGGGACGGAGAGAGAGGGGGCGAGTGGGGACGGAGAGAGAGGGGGCGAGTGGGGACGGAGAGAGAGGGGGCGAGTGGGGACGGAGAGAGTGGGGGCGAGTGGGGACGGAGAGAGAGGGGGCGAGTGGGGACGGAGAGAGAGGGGGCGAGTGGGGACGGAGAGAGAGGGGGCGAGTGGGGACGGAGAGAGAGGGCGCGAGTGGGGACGGAGAGAGAGGGCGCGAGTGGGGACGGAGAGAGAGGGCGCGAGTGGGGACGGAGAGAGAGGGCGCGAGTGGGGACGGAGAGAGAGGGCGCGAGTGGGGACGGAGAGAGAGGGCGCGAGTGGGGACGGAGAGAGAGGGCGCGAGTGGGGACGGAGAGAGAGGGCGCGAGTGGGGACGGAGAGAGAGGGCGCGAGTGGGGACGGAGAGAGAGGGCGAGAGTGGGGACGGAGAGAGAGGGCGAGAGTGGGGACGGAGAGAGCGCGCGAGAGTGGGGACGGAGAGAGCGCGCGAGAGTGGGGACGGAGAGAGCGCGCGAGAGTGGGGACGGAGAGAGCGCGCGAGAGTGGGGACGGAGAGAGACGGCGAGAGAGCGAGAGTGTGAGGACGGAGAGAGCGCGAGAGTGGGGACGGAGAGAGCGCGAGAGTGGGGACGGAGAGAGCGCGAGAGTGGGGACGGAGAGAGAGAGGGAGAGAGAGTGGGGATGGAGATAGAGAGGGAATGGAGAGAGAGAGAGAGGGAGAGTGGGGATGGGGAGAGGGAGAGGGAGAGTGGGAATGGAGAGAGAGAGAGGGAGAGTGGGGATGGGGAGAGGGAGAGTGGGGATGGGGAGAGGGAGAGGTGGGATGGAGACAGGCAGACAGAGTGCGGACGGAGAGAGCGAGAGAGTGCGGACGGAGAGAGCGAGAGAGTGCGGACGGAGAGAGCGAGAGAGTGGGGACGGAGAGAGAGCGAGAGAGTGGGGACGGAGAGAGAGCGAGAGAGAGTGAGAGTGGGGATGGAGAGAGAGAGAGAGAGAGAGAGAGAGAGAGGGAGAGTGGGGATGGAAAGAGAGCGGGAGAGTGGGGACGGAGAGAGAGCGAGAGAGAGTGAGAGTGGGGATGGAGAGAGAGAGAGAGAGAGGGAGAGTGGGGATGGGGAGAGGGAGAGGGAGAGTGGGAATGGAGAGAGAGAGAGGGAGAGTGGGGATGGGGAGAGGGAGAGTTGGGATGGAGACAGGCAGCGTGGGGACGGAGAGAGAGAGAGAGTGGGGACGGAGAGAGAGAGAGAGAGAGTGGGGACGGAGAGAGAGAGAGAGTGGGGACGGGGAGAGAGAGAGAGTGGGGACGGGGAGAGAGAGAGAGTGGGGACGGAGAGAGAGAGAGAGTGGGGACGGAGAGAGAGAGAGAGAGGGGACGGAGAGAGCGCGCGAGAGTGGGGACGGAGAGAACGCGCGAGAGTGGGGACGGAGAGAACGCGCGAGAGTGGGGACGGAGAGAGAGCGCGAGAGTGGGGACGGAGAGAGAGCGCGAGAGTGGGGACGGAGAGAGAGCGCGAGAGTGGGGACGGAGAGAGAGCGCGAGAGTGGGGACGACGAGAGAGCGAGAGTGTGAGGACGGCGAGAGAGCGAGAGTGTGAGGACGGCGAGAGAGCGAGAGTGTGAGGACGGAGAGAGCGCGAGAGTGGGGACGGAGAGAGCGCGAGAGTGGGGACGGAGAGAGCGCGAGAGTGGGGACGGAGAGAGCGCGAGAGTGGGGACGTAGAGAGCGCGAGAGTGGGGACGGAGAGAGAGAGAGGGAGAGAGAGAGGGAGAGTGGGGACGGGGAGAGGGAGAGTGGGGATGGGGAGAGGGAGAGTGGGAATGGAGAGAGAGAGGGAGAGTGGGAATGGAGAGAGAGAGGGAGAGTGGGGATGGGGAGAGGGAGAGTGGGGATGGGGAGAGGGAGAGGTGGGATGGAGACAGGCAGAGAGAGTGCGGACGGAGAGAGAGAGAGAGTGGGGACAGAGAGAGAGAGTGGGGACGGACAGAGAGAGAGAGTGGGGATGGAGAGAGAGCGAGAGAGAGAGTAGGGACGGAGAGAGAGCGAGAGAGTAGGGACGGAGAGAGAGCGAGAGAGTGGGGACGGAGAGAGAGCGAGAGAGTGGGGACGGAGAGAGAGCGAGAGAGTGGGGACGGAGAGAGAGCGAGAGGGGACGGAGAGAGAGCGAGAGAGAGAGTGGGGACGGAGAGAGAGCGAGAGAGTGGGGACGGAGAGAGGGCGAGAGAGTGGGGACGGAGAGAGAGGGCGAGAGTGGGGACGGAGAGAGAGGGCGAGAGTGGGGACGGAGAGAGAGGGCGAGAGTGGGGACGGAGAGAGAGGGCGAGAGTGGGGACGGAGAGAGAGGGCGAGAGAGTGGGGGCGGAGAGAGGGCGAGAGAGTGGGGGCGGAGAGAGGGCGAGAGTGGGGACGGAGAGAGAGGGCGAGAGTGGGGACGGAGAGAGAGGGCGAGAGTGGGGACGGAGAGAGAGGGCGAGAGTGGGGACGGAGAGAGAGGGCGAGAGTGGGGACGGAGAGAGAGGGCGCGAGTGGGGGCGGAGAGAGAGGGCGCGAGTGGGGGCGGAGAGAGAGGGCGCGAGTGGGGGCGGAGAGAGAGGGCGCGAGTGGGGACGGAGAGAGGGGGCGCGAGTGGGGACGGAGAGAGAGGGCGCGAGTGGGGACGGAGAGAGAGGGCGCGAGTGGGGACGGAGAGAGAGGGCGCGAGTGGGGACGGAGAGAGAGGGCGCGAGTGGGGACGGAGAGAGAGGGCGCGAGTGGGGACGGAGAGAGAGGGCGCGAGTGGGGACGGAGAGAGAGGGCGCGAGTGGGGACGGAGAGAGAGGGCGCGAGTGGGGACGGAGAGAGAGGGCGCGAGTGGGGACGGAGAGAGAGGGCGCGAGAGTGGGGACGGAGAGAGCGCGCGAGAGTGGGGACGGAGAGAGCGCGCGAGAGTGGGGACGGAGAGAGCGCGCGAGAGTGGGGACGGAGAGAGAGCGCGAGAGTGGGGACGGAGAGAGAGCGCGAGAGTGGGGACGGCGAGAGAGCGAGAGTGTGAGGACGGAGAGAGCGCGAGAGTGGGGACGGAGAGAGCGCGAGAGTGGGGACGGAGAGAGCGCGAGAGTGGGGACGGAGAGAGATGGGGGACGGAGCGAGAGAGGGAGAGAGAGTGGGGATGGAGATAGAGAGGGAGAGAGAGTGTGCATGGAGAGAGAGAGAGAGAGTGGGGATGGAAAGAGAGAGAGAGTGGGAATGGAGAGAGAGAGAGAGGGAGAGTGGGGATGGGGAGAGGGAGAGGGAGAGTGGGAATGGAGAGAGAGAGAGGGAGAGTGGGGATGGGGAGAGGGAGAGTGGGGATGGGGAGAGGGAGAGTGGGGATGGGGAGAGGGAGAGTGGGGATGGGGAGAGGGAGAGGTGGGATGGAGACAGGCAGACAGAGTGCGGACGGAGAGAGCGAGAGAGTGCGGACGGAGAGAGCGAGAGAGTGGGGACGGAGAGAGAGCGAGAGAGTGGGGACGGAGAGAGAGCGAGAGAGAGTGAGAGTGGGGATGGAGAGAGAGAGAGAGAGAGAGTGAGGGAGAGTGGGGATGGAAAGAGAGCGGGAGAGTGGGGACGGAGAGAGAGCGAGAGAGTGGGGACGGAGAGAGAGCGAGAGAGTGGGGACGGAGAGAGAGCGAGAGAGTGGGGACGGAGAGAGAGCGAGAGAGAGTGAGAGTGGGGATGGAGAGAGAGAGAGAGAGGGAGAGTGGGGATGGGGAGAGGGAGAGGGAGAGTGGGAATGGAGAGAGAGAGAGGGAGAGTGGGGATGGGGAGAGGGAGAGTTGGGATGGAGACAGGCAGCGTGGGGACGGAGAGAGAGAGAGAGTGGGGACGGAGGGAGAGAGAGAGTGGGGACGGAGAGAGAGAGAGAGTGGGGACGGAGAGAGAGAGAGAGTGGGGACGGAGAGAGCGCGCGAGAGTGGGGACGGAGAGAGCGCGCGAGAGTGGGGACGGAGAGAACGCGCGAGAGTGGGGACGGAGAGAACGCGCGAGAGTGGGGACGGAGGGAGAGCGCGAGAGTGGGGACGGAGAGAGAGCGCGAGAGTGGGGACGGAGAGAGAGCGCGAGAGTGGGGACGGAGAGAGAGCGCGAGAGTGGGGACGACGAGAGAGCGAGAGTGTGAGGACGGCGAGAGAGCGAGAGTGTGAGGACGGCGAGAGAGCGAGAGTGTGAGGACGGAGAGAGCGCGAGAGTGGGGACGGAGAGAGCGCGAGAGTGGGGACGGAGAGAGCGCGAGAGTGGGGACGGAGAGAGCGAGGGAGAGAGAGTGGGAACGGAGAGAGCGAGGGAGAGAGAGTGGGGACGGAGAGAGCGAGGGAGAGAGAGTGGGGACGGAGAGAGAGATGGAGAGAGAGTGTGCATGGAGAGAGGGGGAGAGAGTGGGGATGGAAAGAGAGAGAGAGTGGGAATGGAGAGGGAGAGGGGAAGAGTGGGGGGATGGAGAGAGAGAGAGGGAGAGTGGGGATGGAGAGAGAGAGAGGGAGAGTGGGGATGGAGAGAGAGAGAGAGAGAGGGAGAGTGGGGATGGGGAGAGGGAGAGGGAGAGTGGGGATGGGGAGAGGGAGAGGGAGAGTGGGGATGGGGAGAGGGAGAGGGAGAGTGGGGATGGGGAGAGGGAGAGGGAGAGTGGGAATGGAGAGAGAGAGGGAGAGTGGGAATGGAGAGAGAGAGGGAGAGTGGGGATGGGGAGAGGGAGAGTGGGGATGGGGAGAGGGAGAGGTGGGATGGAGACAGGCAGAGAGAGTGCGGACGGAGAGAGAGAGAGAGTGCGGACGGAGAGAGAGAGAGAGTGGGGACAGAGAGAGAGAGTGGGGACGGACAGAGAGAGAGAGTGGGGATGGAGAGAGAGCGAGAGAGAGAGTAGGGACGGAGAGAGAGCGAGAGAGTAGGGACGGAGAGAGAGCGAGAGAGTGGGACGGAGAGAGAGCGAGAGAGTGGGGACGGAGAGAGAGCGAGAGAGTGGGGACGGAGAGAGAGCGAGAGAGTGGGGACGGAGAGAGAGCGAGAGAGTGGGGACGGAGAGAGAGCGAGAGGGGACGGAGAGAGAGCGAGAGAGAGAGTGGGGACGGAGAGAGAGCGAGAGAGTGGGGACGGAGAGAGGGCGAGAGAGTGGGGACGGAGAGAGGGCGAGAGAGTGGGGACGGAGAGAGGGCGAGAGTGGGGACGGAGAGAGAGGGCGAGAGTGGGGACGAAGAGAGAGGGCGAGAGTGGGGACGGAGAGAGAGGGCGAGAGTGGGGACGGAGAGAGAGGGCGAGAGTGGGGTCGGAGAGAGAGGGCGAGAGTGGGGACGGAGAGAGAGGGCGCGAGTGGGGACGGAGAGAGAGGGCGCGAGTGGGGACGGAGAGAGAGGGCGCGAGTGGGGACGGAGAGAGAGGGCGCGAGTGGGGACGGAGAGAGAGGGCGCGAGTGGGGACGGAGAGAGAGGGCGCGAGTGGGGACGGAGAGAGAGGGCGCGAGTGGGGACGGAGAGAGAGGGCGCGAGTGGGGACGGAGAGAGAGGGCGCGAGTGGGGACGGAGAGAGAGGGCGCGAGTGGGGACGGAGAGAGAGGGCGAGAGTGGGGACGGAGAGAGAGGGCGAGAGTGGGGACGGAGAGAGAGGGCGAGAGTGGGGACGGAGAGAGAGGGCGAGAGTGTGAGGACGGAGAGAGCGCGAGAGTGGGGACAGAGAGAGCGCGAGAGTGGGGACGGAGAGAGATGGGGGACGGAGCGAGAGAGGGAGAGAGAGTGGGGATGGAGAGAGAGAGGGAGAGAGAGTGTGCATGGAGAGAGAGAGGGGGAGAGAGTGGGGATGGAGAGAGAGAGAGAGAGAGTGGGGATGGAAAGAGAGACAGAGTGGGGATGGAAAGAGAGAGAGAGTGGGAATGGAGAGAGGGAGAGGGAGAGTGGGGATGGGGAGAGGGAGAGGGAGAGTGGGAATGGAGAGAGAGAGAGGGAGAGTGGGGATGGGGAGAGGGAGAGTGGGGATGGGGAGAGGGAGAGTGGGGATGGGGAGAGGGAGAGTGGGGATGGGGAGAGGGAGAGGTGGGATGGAGACAGGCAGACAGAGTGGGGACGGAGAGAGAGCGAGAGAGTGGGGACGGAGAGAGAGCGAGAGAGTGGGGACGGAGAGAGAGCGAGAGAGTGGTGACGGAGAGAGAGCGAGAGAGTGGGGACGGAGAGAGAGCGAGAGAGTGGGGACGGAGAGAGAGCGAGAGAGTGGGGACGGAGAGAGAGCGAGAGAGAGTGAGAGTGGGGACGGAGAGAGAGCGAGAGAGAGTGAGAGTGGGGATGGAGAGAGAGAGAGAGAGAGGGAGAGTGGGGATGGAAAGAGAGAGAGGGAGAGTGGGGATGGAGAGACAGAGAGAGAGAGACTGGGGTTGGAGAGAGAGAGAGAGAGAGAGAGAGTGGGGATGGAGAGAGAGAGAGAGAGAGAGAGAGTGGGGATGGAGAGAGAGAGAGAGAGAGTGGGGATGGAGAGAGAGAGAGAGAGAGTGGGGATGGAGAGAGAGAGAGAGAGAGTGGGGATGGAGAGAGAGAGAGAGAGAGATTGGGGATGGAGAGAGAGAGAGAGTGGGGATGGAGAGAGAGAGAGAGTGGGGATGGAGAGAGAGAGAGAGTGGGGATGGAGAGAGAGAGAGTGGGGATGGAGAGAGAGAGAGTGGGGATGGAGAGAGAGAGAGTGGGGATGGAGAGAGAGAGAGTGGGGATGGAGAGAGAGAGAGAGTGGGGATGGAGAGAGAGAGAGAGTGGGGATGGAGAGAGAGAGAGTGGGGATGGAGAGAGAGAGAGTGGGGATGGAGAGAGAGAGAGTGGGGGTGGAGAGAGAGTGAGTGGGGGTGGAGAGAGAGTGAGTGGGGGTGGAGAGAGAGTGAGTGGGGGTGGAGAGAGAGTGAGTGGGGGTGGAGAGAGAGTGAGTGGGGGTGGAGAGAGTGAGTGGGGGTGGAGAGAGTGAGTGGGGGTGGAGAGAGTGAGTGGGGGTGGAGAGAGTGAGTGGGGGTGGAGAGTGGGGGTGGAGAGTGGGGGTGGAGAGTGGGGTGGAGTGAGAGAGAGAGAGTGGGGATGGAGTGAGAGAGAGAGAGTGGGGATGGAGTGAGAGAGAGAGAGTGGGGATGGAGTGAGAGAGAGAGAGTGGGGATGGAGTGAGAGAGAGAGAGTGGGGATGGAAAGCGAGAGAGAGAGTGGGGATGGAAAGCGAGAGAGAGAGTGGGGATGGAAAGCGAGCGAGAGAGTGGGGATGGAAAGCGAGAGAGAGAGTGGGGATGGAAAGCGAGAGAGAGAGTGGGGATGGAGAGAGAGAGGGAGAGTGGGGATGGAGAGAGAGAGGGAGAGTGGGGATGGAGAGAGAGAGGGAGAGTGGGGATGGAGAGAGAGAGGGAGAGTGGGGATGGAGAGAGAGAGGGAGAGTGGGGATGGAGAGAGAGAGGGAGAGTGGGGATGGAGAGAGAGAGGGAGAGTGGGGATGGCGAGAGAGAGGGAGAGAGTGGGAATGGAGAGAGGGAGAGGGTGGGGATGGAGAGAGGGAGAGGGTGGGGATGGAGAGAGAGAGTGGGGATGGAGAGAGAGGGAGAGTGGGGATTGAGAGAGAGAGAGGGAGGGAGAGGGAGAGTGGGCTGGAGAGAGGGAGAGGGAGAGTGGGGATGGAGAGAGGGAGAGTGGGGATGGAGAGAGGGAGAGTGGGGATGGAGAGAGGGAGAGTGAGAGAGTGGGGATGGAGAGAGGGAGAGAGGGAGAGTGGGGATGGAGAGAGGGAGAGTGGGGATGGAGAGAGGGAGAGTGGGGATGGAGAGAGGGAGAGTGGGGATGGAGAGAGGGAGAGTGAGAGAGTGGGGATGGAGAGAGGGAGAGTGAGAGAGTGGGGATGGAGAGAGGGAGAGTGAGAGAGTGGGGATGGAGAGAGGGAGAGTGAGAGAGTGGGGATGGAGAGACAGAGAGAGAGAGTGGGGATGGAGAGACAGAGAGAGAGAGAGAGTGGGGATGGAGAGAGAGTGGGGATGGAGTGAGAGTGGGGATGGAGAGAGAGTGGGGCTGGAGAGAGAGTGGGGTCGGAGGGGGAGAGAGAGAGTGGGGTCGGAGGGGGAGAGAGAGAGTGGGGTCGGAGGGGGAGAGAGAGAGTGGGGTCGGAGGGGGAGAGAGAGAGTGGGGTCGGAGGGGGAGAGAGAGAGTGGGGTCGGAGGGGGAGAGAGAGAGTGGGGTCGGAGGGGGAGAGAGAGAGTGGGGTCGGAGGGGGAGAGAGAGAGTGGGGTCGGAGGGAGAGAGAGAGTGGGGTCGGAGGGAGAGAGAGAGTGGGGACGGCTAGAGAGAGAGTGGGGACGGCTAGAGAGAGTGGGGACGGCTAGAGAGAGAGTGGGGACAGAGAGAGAGAGAGTGGGGACAGAGAGAGAGACATTGGGGACGGAGAGAGAGCGAGAGAGTGGGGACGGAGAGAGAGCGAGAGAGTGGGGACGGAGAGAGAGCGAGAGAGTGGGGACGGAGAGAGCGCGCGAGAGTGGGGACGGAGAGAGCGCGCGAGAGTGGGGACGGAGAGAGCGCGCGAGAGTGGGGACGGAGAGAGCGCGCGAGAGTGGGGACGGAGAGAGAGCGCGAGAGTGGGGACGGAGAGAGAGCGAGAGTGTGAGGACGGAGAGAGCGCGAGAGTGGGGACGGAGAGAGCGCGAGAGTGGGGACGGAGAGAGCGCGAGAGTGGGGACGGAGAGAGATGGGGGACGGAGCGAGAGAGGGAGAGAGTGGGGATGGAGAGAGAGAGGGGGAGAGAGTGGGGATGGAGAGAGAGAGAGAGTGGGGATGGAAAGAGAGAGAGAGTGGGAATGGAGAGAGAGACAGAGAGAGTGAGGAGAGAGGGAGAGGGAGAGTGGGGATGGAGAGAGGGAGAGTGGGGATGGAGAGAGAGAGGGAGAGTGGGGATGGGGAGAGGGAGAGTGGGGATGGGGAGAGGGAGAGGTGGGATGGAGACAGGCAGAGAGAGTGGGGACGGAGAGAGAGAGAGAGTGGGGACGGAGAGAGAGAGAGAGTGGGGACAGAGAGAGAGAGTGGGGACGGAGAGAGAGAGTGGGGACGGAGAGAGAGAGTGGGGACGGAGAGAGAGAGAGAGTGGGGACGGAGAGAGAGCGAGAGAGTGGGGACGGAGAGAGAGCGAGAGAGTGGGGACGGAGAGAGAGCGAGAGAGTGGGGACGGAGAGAGAGCGAGAGAGTGGGGACGGAGAGAGAGCAAGTGGGGACGGAGAGAGAGCGAGAGAGAGAGTGGGGACGGAGAGAGAGCGAGAGAGTGGGGACGGAGAGAGAGCGGGAGAGTGGGGACGGAGAGAGAGCGAGAGAGTGGGGACGGAGAGAGAGGGCGAGAGTGGGGACGGAGAGAGAGGGCGAGAGTGGGGACGGAGAGAGAGGGCGCGAGTGGGGACGGAGAGAGAGGGCGCGAGTGGGGACGGAGAGAGAGGGCGCGAGTGGGGACGGAGAGAGAGGGCGCGAGTGGGGACGGAGAGAGAGGGCGCGAGTGGGGACGGAGAGAGAGGGCGCGAGTGGGGACGGAGAGAGAGGGCGAGAGTGGGGACGGAGAGAGCGGGCGAGAGTGGGGACGGAGAGAGCGGGCGAGAGTGGGGACGGAGAGAGCGGGCGAGAGTGGGGACGGAGAGAGCGGGCGAGAGTGGGGACGGAGAGAGAGGGCGAGAGTGGGGACGGAGAGAGATGGGGGACGGAGCGAGAGAGGGAGAGAGAGTGGGGATGGAGAGAGAGAGGGAGAGAGAGTGTGCATGGAGAGAGAGAGGGGGAGAGAGTGGGGATGGAGAGAGAGAGAGTGGGGATGGAGAGAGAGAGAGTGGGGATGGAAAGCGAGAGAGAGTGGGAATGGAGAGAGAGAGGGAGAGTGGGGATGGGGAGAGGGAGAGGGAGAGTGGGAATGGAGAGAGAGAGAGGGAGAGTGGGAATGGAGAGAGAGAGAGGGAGAGTGGGGATGGGGAGAGGGAGAGTGGGGATGGGGAGCGAGAGAGTGGGGACGGAGAGAGAGCGAGAGAGTGGGGACGGAGAGAGAGCGAGAGAGTGGGGACGGAGAGAGAGCGAGTGGGAGGGAGAGAGTGCGAGGATGGAGGGAGAGTGGGGATGGATAGAGAGAGGGAGAGAGAGTGGGGACGGAGAGAGAGTGGGGACGGAGAGAGAGTGGGGACGGAGAGAGAGTGGGGACGGAGAGAGAGTGGGGACGGAGAGAGAGTGGGGCTGGAGAGAGAGTGGGGTCGGAGGGGGAGAGAGAGAGTGGGGTCGGAGGGGGAGAGAGAGAGTGGGGTCGGAGGGAGAGAGAGAATGGGGACAGAGAGAGAGAGAATGGGGACAGAGAGAGAGAGAATGGGGACAGAGAGAGAGAGAATGGGGACAGAGAGAGAGAGAGTGGGGACAGAGAGAGAGACATTGGGGACGGAGAGCGAGAGAGTGGGGACGGAGAGAGAGCGAGAGAGTGGGGACGGAGAGAGAGCGAGAGTGTGAGGACGGAGAGAGCGCGAGAGTGGGGACGGAGAGAGCGCGCGAGAGTGGGGACGGAGAGAGCGCGCGAGAGTGGGGACGGAGAGAGCGCGCGAGAGTGGGGACGGAGAGAGAGCGCGAGAGTGGGGACGGCGCGAGAGTGAGGACGGAGAGAGCGCGAGAGTGGGGACGGAGAGAGCGCGAGAGTGGGGACGGAGAGAGCGCGAGAGTGGGGACGGAGAGAGCGCGAGAGAGAGTGGGGATGGAGAGAGAGAGAGAGAGTGGGGATGGAGAGAGAGAGAGAGAGTGGGGATGGAGAGAGAGAGAGAGAGTGGGGATGGAGAGAGAGAGAGAGAGTGGGGATGGAAAGAGAGAGAGAGAGTGAGGGAGAGAGGGAGAGGGGGGATGGAGAGAGGGAGAGGGGGATGGAGAGAGGGAGAGGGGGGATGTAGAGAGGGAGAGGGGGGATGGAGAGAGGGAGAGTGGGGATGGAGAGAGGGAGAGGGGGGATGGGGAGAGGGAGAGTGGGGATGGGGAGAGGGAGAGGGAGAGTGGGGATGGGGAGAGGGAGAGGGAGAGTGGGGATGGAGAGGGAGAGGGAGAGTGGA